>NC_091481.1:67253664-67533986 GCF_036971445.1 Narcine bancroftii
AGACAAAAAAATACACATGCAGGACAAGTATTTCATCTAAATCAAAAAATATTGTTTCATGGATATGAGACACAGATGGTGAGTGTGAACGGTTCCTTTGGTCCTTCCTTTGCCCGTGGGTTCCTCAGCCTGGTGCTGCTGGCTCCAATCCTCCCGAATCTCTTCCCCGACAGGAGCAGCTGAATGATGCTGAGTGTGAAGGGGTCCTCAATTATTTTGTGCAATCCCGGTAGACCACATCGATGGGGGGAAATCCGCCAACACGTCTGTGGGATTTGAGAGAAAACCCACGCTGTTCACAAGGAGAGCTGGCAAATTCCACGCAGGCGGGGTTGGAGGTCAGGACTGAACCCAGGTCATTGGAGCTGGGAGGCAGCTGCACTAACCTGCTGTTCCTTCCACTTTACCCTGAGCAGCTTAGCTGTGATCAACTCACTCTTCCCCTTGTGCTTTTCCCGATGTGACTTCAATGTGCTGTGGCCCCCAATGAGAACGGCTGGTTTAGACCAACCTCCTTTCATTTGGAAATCTGCAGCCAAAATCCCCAACTCCTGCATTCAGGTGGGCGGAGGGCAGTGCAGGGCACGTGCATGGTGGGATGTCAGCTACCCATGCCTCTCCCTGCAGTCAATTGCGCACGTGCTCTCCCTTTCAGAGCGAGGACAAGAACCGTCAGCTCCAGGAATGGCTGGACTCCTCCAAGCAGAAGCTTCAGCAAACCCTACGGAAGGCAGAGACGCTCCCAGAGGTGGAGGCTGAGCTGGCGCAGCGAGTCGCTGCCCTCAACAAGGTAGGCTTGGTCCACCAAACCTCTAACGCAAGTACAGTGAGACTCATGGGGGCCCATTACACCATCAGGACACACACTTCACACCCTCTCAGTATTACTGTGGTGTGCCAAATCCATGCCCAGCCAGATCCCACAAAGCAATTGGGGGTATGTCTTGTCCTGGGACAATGAAGGAAGGATTTCTCTGAAGTAAGCTGACGCCTCATTTGAATGGCATTGTCTCTGACAATTTGGCAGCTCCTCCATCCTTATTGTCATGGAGTATGAACCCATCACATCTTGAGTCGAGGGGTTAGAGGCATTTGGGCATGGAAGTGTTCCTGCGAAATGTAAGTTGTCCTCAAGATGACAGTGGTGGAGCGGAGACTGTTGCCCATCTCTTCGTTGATTTTCCAAGAGCATGTGGACAAGGATGTATGATGGGTCCTTGTCGCGGTTTATCCCCAGCAGCGGTGTGACAGAGGACTTTCTAATCTACGGGCTGTTCCTGGGGATGCATCCAGAATTGCTGGAAGGCCATCATCTCGGTGAAAGATGTCCTTTGGTCTGCCTGGAACCTGTTGGTTCTTCAGCATTCCAGGCTGCAGGAATACATGCTGAGGGCTTGGTGCAGCCAACGAGAGGGCACTGTGGGGAAGGACCCCAGTCCAGAGTCCTCTCATTACTGGGTACTAAGGGGAAGCCCCTCGAACGAGGGTGTGGGGGGGGGGGGGTGGGGAGAGAAACGACAAGAAGCCACAGTGGAGGAAATGGAATCAAATTTAACAAGGCTCAGTGATAGGATTGTATGAATACAATAGTAAGGGTGGGTATAGACTGAATGTTTTTTTTTGGTAAATCATTTATTGTGAATAAAATCTATTTTTTGGGAAAGAGGTTCCTGCAAACACTGAGTCTGGGACTGATAGTGTTAAAGCAGACAAGGTTGCTTGAAAGCTAGCATGAATGCAGATGTGAAAATAAATTTTAATCACTTTGCAAAGCGCGAGAACTCCTAATGGAACACTGACTTGCAAGAAGCATTGCCACGAGCAGCTAGTCTCACCCCAAGAGAGTCTGCCTTGTGGCTTGCAAGTCATATATTACCATCAGACCCCTAGGTTTTGAGAACATTTGATCAGACTGCTCCATATATTTCTTAGAATTTTCTTGGGATTCGTTAATCAGGGTCTTTTCCCTTTCCCAATGGTTAATAGTCTTTTACCACCTTACTAAGGAGGTCGTTATTCGCTCCAGCTGACAACAAGAAGAGAAGGAATGTGGCTAGCTTCCCTCATAGAGTCAACATTTTAACACCTGCATTCTCAGTAGGTTTGGAATTGGATCATATTAACCCAGAGCCTTTCCTCCTTAGGCCGAGGAAAGACATGGTAACATCGAGGAGAGACTGTGTCAGCTGGAAGCGGAGCTGGAGGAGAAGAATCGGGAGCTGCAACGGGTAAAGTCTCCCGATGGGAATGCTCTCTCCTGCACACGAGTACTGTATGAGAATTTATTGTCGTCCACACAAGTACAATGAACAGATCCATGGTGATGTTACTCAAAGTCCTCGAGGAAACATTTATATTTTTTACACAGCTGCTGCATTCCAGGAAATTATTCCCCTTTTCCCAGAACGCATGCTGTGTGTAAAAAATAAATAAATAAATACTTTAAAAAGCTTGGAATGGGATCAAGGGTTCCATTCCCGTTCCGACATTTTACCTCTTGGACCCCTTGTAAATTTCATGTCATTGATACGTCCTCTTCATTCCGTGAACAATGGGCTAATGAATAGGACATGTCGATGATGCGTAAAGTGCACTCCGGTACGCTGTCTAAACTCGCTTAAAGAAACTGAGATTTGAAGTTTTGGTTGCTCATGTGTCAATGACCAATTCCGAGATGCCAGAAATTTTTCAGACTGGTTAAATCACGCAAAGTCCATCTAAAAAGCATAACAGATTCTAAACAGTCGCACATTTCTAGAGTGAATGTTTGTTTCTTTAAATCTTTTAAATCAGCAATATGTTGTTGCCCATTTTTCTAGAGCAGTGGTTTTCAAACATTTTTCTTTCCGCTCATATCCCACTTTAAGTGTTCCCTGTGCCATTTGTGCTCTGTGATTAGTAAGGGATTACTTAAGTTAGTATGTGAGTGGAAATAAAAAGTTTGGAAACAACTATTTTAATCATCCCTCATTGACTTGTTATGTGCACGGTTTCAGAACTCCAAAGGAAATGGGCCAATGACCATTACTCTCAAACAAAATATTTCAGAAGCAATTGGGTCTAGAGCAGTGGTTTTCAACTTTCCCTTCCCTCCACATCCCACCTTAAGCAACCCCTGTGTCATAGGTGCTCTGTGATTGCATTTGGGGCATCAGGAGCTCAAATGAGTGGGCAGCCGGGGCAAGGGTCCGCAGCTGTAGCTTTGGGAGCTCCGGCGGGCAGGCCATTAAAATGAAGTCAGGGTATCTAGAGGCTCTGGTGGGTAGGTAGCCATGGCGAGGGTCTGCGGTCGGGGCATTGGGAGCTTGAATGGGTGGGCATCAGGGCCAATAAATGATGGGGAGGGGGTTGACTTATACATGGGTCATATGAAAACGCGCAATTTTTGGATGATTAAAGATCGACTATTACATGGTATCGACATCTACGGAATATTTTCAGCTCTTGTGGTCACCTCATCACCGTTACTGATAGTGGGCCACTTCGTTTAATTTAGGTCACCCAGTCTTCAAGCCTCCAGATCAATATTCTAGTGGCATAATTATCATTTATCCAATCAGTCCAAGGCACATTTTGTGTGTAGATTCACTAAAATTTAATCCAAGACTCCGTGCCATGTGGATGGGGTTTTGTGGAGATTTTGGGAGTGAGGGTTTGAATTAGGACCCCCCTCATTCTCCCTGGATGTGTGATGACAGAGCGTGGACCCAGGACTCACAGGTCATAATGGAGTTTCCATTAATGGGGCATCTGAATTATGGAGTCCTCCGGAGGGGCTTCCCAGGAGTGTTAAACCAAGAGCTGGGTTTAAGAATGAATTTCTACAGATTGTTGGGAAGGTGGAGAACATCATCCAGAAATTAGGACCTTTAAAACAGAGTAGAAGGATTGAAATCACCCAAATTCAAGGTGCTGGAACTAGAGGGTTGGGCTGGTGGAGGTGACAGGAGTCAGAAGGGAGTGAAGGCAAGTCATTTTGGTCTGTCTTCACCATGAGTCAGGGTGGGTTCATCAACACTGATGTGTGAGTTTCCTTTTAAGGGTCTGGATTTCGGAGCAGGGAAGTTCTGCTGCGACTGTACAAGGTACCGGTGAGACCGCATCTGGAGCACTGCGTGCAGTTCTGGTCTCCTTTCTCGAGGAAGAATGTACTGGCTTTGGAGGCGGTGCAGAGGAGGTTCACCAGGTTGATTCCAGAGATGAGGGGATCGGCTGATGAGGAGAGATTGAGTCGTCTGGGGCTATACTTTCTGGAATTTAGAATGAGGGGGATCTTATAGAAACATAAATGAGAGGAGATCTTATAGAAACATAAAATTATAAAAGGTATACATAAGATTGAGGTAGGAAAGTTGCTTCCATTGATGGGGGAGACCAGAACTAGGGGATGTAGCCTCAAGATCCAGATTTAGGACGGAGATGAGAAGGAACTGCTTTTCCCCGAGGGTGGTGAGTCTGCCCATTAAAGCAATGGAAGTGACCTCACGAAATATATTTTAGACCAGGTTGGATAGATTTTTACATACTAGGGAATATGGGGAAAAGGCAGATCAGTGGAGATGAGCCCATCATCAGATCAGCCATGGCAGAGCAGGGTCGATGGGCCGCATGGCCTACTCCTGTTCGTATTTCTTATGTTCTTCTATCCCAGTTGTACCCCAGTGATTTGTGAATGAAAATTCCGAGTGGCAGTGAAGGAACGGGGATATCCCAGCAGGGCATATCTCATTCAGCAGTGCTGGTGTTCCCTCCCGAGACAGGGTGTCCACCCGTGGCTCTCGGCTTAAACCTTCCCTCTCCTCCACCCAGGCTCGGCAGAGGGAGAAGATGAATGATGAACATAACAAGCGTCTGTCCGAAACAGTCGACAAGCTCCTCTCTGAATCCAACGAGCGGCTGCAGCTGCACCTGAAGGAGAGGATGGCGGCTCTGGAGGAGAAGGTGAGACCTCCGCTTGTGAGGGGGAATGGGATGGGAGGAGAAAGGGTAGGGGATCCCCAGAGCTCAAACTACTCCCCCATTCCCTCCCCCATCAGAACATCCCCTCCTCTTCGCCACTCCAAGCCATCAAACCCCTTCCAATTCATTACCCCCACTCACATAGCTCCCCCTCATTCCTCTTGCTCTCCTTCACTCTCTCAGCACCCACTACCCTGTTCAGTATGACCAGGAACGACCACCCTCCACTACACATCAACTTTGTAGTGGAGAGAGTGGAGAGCACCAGATTCCTTGGAGTTCACTTAACTAGTGACCTATCCTGGACACTCAACACTCAATTTGTCAGCAAGGCCCAACATCGACTGCACTACCTGAGAAGACTGAAGTGGGCAAGGCTACTGGCCATCAATATGTCAGCCTTCTACAGGAGCTCTATCGAGAGTACATCACAGTGTGGTACGGTTGCTGCAGTGAACTGGAGTGGAGGTCAATCCATGGGAACATAAGAGCGGCAGAGAGGATCAGTGGTCTCTTCCTCCCCCCAGCCCCGACCCTTTGAAGCGATCTGCTGGGATCATTGTTTGAAGAGGATGTGCAAAATCATTGAGGACCCCTTCCACCCCGCACACAGCATCTTTCAGCTACTCCCATTGGGGAAGAGATCCAGGAGGATCAGAGCCAGCACCACCAGGCTGAGGAACAGCTTCTTCCCACGGGCAGTAAGAATGGTGAACAACCAAAGGAACTCCTCACACTAACCACCCGAGACTCCCAAATTCATGAAAAAATATTTATTTATATATTGTATATATGAATATTTGACCTGCATGTGTATTGTTTATCTATATGTGTTTTATGTCTGGTTGTACGCCTGCATTCTTTGCACCGAGGACTGGAGAACGCTGTTTCGTCGGGTTGTACTTGGTGCAATTGGATGACAACAAACTTGACGACTTGATCTGACGCTTGTCGCTTCAGCGATTAGTGCCGTAGAATCGTTTGAAAGAAAAGTGAATCTCAGAGAGCTAGATTCACACTGTGGGATGAATGGCCTCATTACCAAAACACCTAAGACGTCCTCCGCTCGGGTGCAGCATGAACAGGGCCATTTCTGCACCACACATCCCCGAGCTGGGATCATCTGACCTTTGCTCGTCTCTGCCACATGCCTGTGTCGTGGGACGATTTAGCCCACTAAACCTTTGTTGGTCATAACAGATCAGTTCATAGCCCAACAGCTTAAATACTTCACTGCCTCATCCAGGCGCTATTTAAATGTAGTAAGGTGCCTGCATCGTTCATCATCCTTTTGGTGAGTACTTCCCAGCACTCAACAAGTTATCTACTCACTGATTCTTGCCGAACCGCTATGATGGATGGGGTACCGTCCCGGATCAGCCAGGACCCTGCTATGCGAATCAAGCAAGTGACATCTTATTGATTGAAAGATTGATGTGCATTTTTATTGCGCCTTTCACAACCTCATGACACTCTGAAGAACTTTACACCTAATGAATTGCTTGTTTGAAGTGTAGTTGATATTGTCGGAAATGAGGCAGCCATACTTACCTGGCAGGGGAGAATCGGTGGTCTTGATGGCCGATCTCCCAGGACGAGGCTAACCCATTGCACTTTGGGTGTGCTGACACCTGCAATGTCCCCAAATGCGGGATACTCGACTATTATTTAAAAAAAAGGGAAATGAGGCTGCCAATAAATGCCCAGCAGCAAGAGAATTGCTGTTATCATGCTGTTGACTGTAAGATCCTTTAAACTCGTTTGGATGTCACTGGAAATACCAGTTATTATTGTCCATCCATAAGCTTTGTTAAGAAGATGTGATGAATGGCCGTGAACCTGTGGAGAAGGTGTTGAGGATGGGGGAAAGTCACATGATGGAGTAGTGGCCGGACGGTGAACTCCAGCCCTCTCCAGAAAAGTTGAAAAAAATAAAGGAAAGCACAAAGGCACAAAAATAAAAATTAAAGTGAATATAAAGGTGGAAAGAAGATGGCGACGAAAAAAGAAAAGTCGAAACCAATGGTAAGAAGAGAGGAAGAGAAGACAACGGAAGAAGAAGGAGAAGGCCTTACTTGTTCGAAGAGGCCCGCGGTGGAGAGAGAAGCCCGCTCCCTCAGGTCGGTAGAAAGTGGACTACAAAAATGGCTCGCTGAGCCGAGTAAAAGTGCGCAACCGCGCATGCAAAATAACACACCGACGGGAGGGGCGACCACCTGGGGAGTCGATCTCCACAGCCGGCAATGACAGCTACAGAACAGCAGCAGCAAGAGGAGAACATAGAAGACAACGAAAACAAGAAAGAAGAGAAGAAAAAGAAAACAAAGAAACAACAGATGGCCAACCCAGAGGAAGAAGAAGAGGAAGAGCACAGTGAAATGGAAGAAGAAGGGAAAGGCAAGACAATGGATATATTTTCTTTTATTAAAGAATACATGGATTCATTTAAAGAATGCCAAGCACAAGAATTTAGTGATTTAAGAAGAAGAATAAACAGTACAGAAGAGAAAGTGAATAAAATAGATATGACCATATCAGAAATAGGAAAAAGAATGGACAAGGTGGAAGAACGAGATGCAGCAGTAGAAATGGAGGTAGAGGACTTAAAAAAGAAATTAGAAGAATCTAATAAAAAAGTTAGAGACACAAGAGCTGTTAGCTCAGAAAATAGATATAATGGAAAATTACAACAGAAGAAATAATATAAAGATAGTGGGCCTTAAGGAAGATGAAGAAGGCAAGAATATGAGAGAGTTTATAAAAGATTGGATCCCCAGGATCTTAGGATGTCCAGAACTACAGCAAGAAATGGAAATAGAAAGGGCACATAGAGCATTAGCCTTTAAACCACAACCACAACAAAAGCCAAGATCCATTTTAGTAAAATTCCTAAGATATACTACAAGAGAAAAGGTACTGGAGAAAACAATGGAGAAAGTAAGAGAGGACAACAAGCCACTGGAGTACAAAGGGCAAAAAAATTTTATTTATCCAGATATAAGTTTTGAACTCCTGAAGAAGAGAAAGGAGTTCAATACAGCAAAGGCGATTTTATGGAAGAAAGGATATAAATTTATACTAAAGCATCCAGCGGTATTGAAAATATTTATTCCAGGACAGCAAAACAGACTATTCTCGGATCCAGAGGAAGCACGAAAATTTGCAGAACAATTACAAAATAGACTGAGAGATGAAGACGTGTAACGAGAGTACAAAAGACTGCGAACTAAAAAGACGTGTGTATAGGACTATATACATATATAATACATATATTACATAAGTGTATGTGCATTTAAAAGAAAATATATAGTGTATAGAGAAGAATTAATGAGGGGAAAAAAGGGGAAGAGAGGAGTAAAGAGGGAATTTAGAGAGTGACCTTTGTTGTATATAAAAATTGAAATCTTTTCTGGGGGGGGCTGGGTAGGGAGAAATTACGGTCACTGCAAAATCAGTTGACGCTTGCGAGTGAATTCGCAAATCCAAATGGAGAGGGGAGATGTGGTTGCCCGACAAGGGATAATGGGCAACTCAGGAAGGGGAGGGGACAATTGGGTTAAAGAAATATTAGGTAGGAGAATAAGGGGAATGTTTGATGTGTTAAAAATGTTGTCATATAAACTGTTCAAAGAAAGAAAGCAGAAATGGATGAGAAGGAAAGGTGATGATGAGGAAACGGAAGGGAAAGATAAACAAAGTATAAAATGGCTACATTAAACTATATGACTTTAAATATTAATGGAATACATAACCAAATCAAAAGGAAGAAACTGCTAAATTTACTGAAAAAAGAAAAAATTGATATTGCATTTGTGCAAGAAACACACTTAACTGAAGTGGAGCACAAGAAATTAAAGAGAGATTGGATAGGACATGTAACGGCAGCGTCATATAACTCAAAAGCTAGAGGAGTGGCTATATTAATCAGTAAAAATGTACCAATTAAAATAGAAGAGGAAATAATAGATCCAGCAGGAAGATATGTAATGATAAAATGTCAGATATATTCGGAGTTTTGGAATTTACTTAATATATATTCGCCTAATGAAGAAGATCAAAAATTTATGCTGGATATTTTTCTGAAGGTAGCAGATACGCAAGGGAATATATTAATAGGAGGGGATTTCAATCTCAATTTGGATTGAAACATAGATAAAACCGGGAAAAAAATTAACAGAAAGAATAAAGTAACCAAATTTATAATTAAATCGATGCAAGAAATGCAACTTTTGGATATATGGAGGAAACAACACCCAAAGGAAAAGGAATATTGATATTATTCGGATAGACATAAAACATATTCAAGAATAGATTTATTCCTGTTATCAGCTTGTATACAAGATAGAGTTAGGGAAACAGAATATAAAGCAGGAATATTATCGACCATTCACCCTTGATATTGACAATAGAGTTAGAGGATATCCCTCCAAAAATGTATCTTCTTTCTTTGGCTTGGCTTCGCGGACGAAGATTTATGGAGGGGGTAAATGTCCACGTCAGCTGCAGGCTCGTTTGTGGCTGACAAGTCCGATGCGGGACAGGCAGACACGGTTGCAGCGGTTGCAGGAGAAAATTGGTTGGTTGGGGTTGGGTGTTGGGTTTTTCCTCCTTTGCCTTTTGTCAGTGAGGTGGGCTCTGCGGTCTTCTTCAAAGGAGGTTGCTGCCCGCCAAACTGTGAGGCGCCAAGATGCACGGTTTGAGGCGATATCAGCCCACTGGCGGTGGTCAATGTGGCAGGCACCAAGAGATTTCTTTAGGGAGTCCTTGTACCTTTTCTTTGGTGCACCTCTGTCACGGTGGCCAGTGGAGAGCTCACCATATAACACGATCTTGGGAAGGCGATGGTCCTCCATTCTGGAGATGTGACCCACCCAGTGCAGCTGGATCTTCAGCAGCGTGGACTCGATGCTGTCGACCTCTGCCATCTCGAGTACTTAGACGTTAGGGATGAAAGCGCTCCAATGAATGTTGAGGATGGAGCAGAGACAACGCTGGTGGAAGCGTTCTAGGAGCCGTAGATGATGCCGGTAGAGGACCCATGATTTGGAGCCGAACAGGAGTGTGGGTATGACAACGGCTCTGTATACGCTTATCTTTGTGAGGTTTTTCAGTTGGTTGTTTTTCCAGACTCTTTTGTGTAGTCTTCCAAAGGCGCTATTTGCCTTGGCGAGTCTGTTGTCTATCTCGTTGTCGATCCTTGCATCTGATGAAATGGTGCAGCCGAGATAGGTAAACTGGTTGACCGTTTTGAGTTTTGTGTGCCCGATGGAGATGTGGGGGGGCTGGTAGTCATGGTGGGGAGCTGGCTGATGGAGGACCTCAGTTTTCTTCAGGCTGACTTCCAGGCCAAACATTTTGGCAGTTTCTGCAAAACAGGACGTCAAGCGCTGAAGAGCTGGCTCTGAATGGGCAACTAAAGCAGCATCGTCTGCAAAGAGTAGTTCACGGACAAGTTTCTCTTGTATAGATGGAGATTAAACTCCATGCTACTTAAAAGACAGGATTTTAGAGAATTCATAGAAAGACAAATTAAAATGTATTTTGAAATAAATACGGAATCAGTGAAGGATAAGTTTATATTATGGGACGCAATGAAAGCGTTCATCAGAGGGCAAATAATAAGTTACGTAACTAAGATGAAGAAGGATTACAATCAGGAAACAGAACAGTTGGAAAAGGAAATAGCAGATATAGAGAACATATTTCAAACATATAAGGTGGAGAAAAATATAATGAAGACAAAACAGAAATATTACGAACTAGGAGAAAAAAATGCACAAAATTCTAGCGTGGCAGCTTAAGACAGAACAAACTAAAAGAATGGTATTGGCATCAAGGAAAAAAGACAAACAAATCACATATAATCCAACGGAAATTAATGAAAATTTCAGAGAATTCTACGAACAATTATACCAAACTGAAAACGAAGGGAAAGAAGGCAAAATAGATGAATTCTTAACTAAAATTGAACTACCGAAATTACAAACAGAGGAACAAAATAAATTAATAGAACCATTTGAAATAGTAGAAATACAAGAGACAATAAAGAATCTGCCGAATAATAAAACACCAGGAGAGGATGGATTCCCAATAGAATTCTATAAAACATTTAAAGATTTATTAATTCCTCCCCTCCTGGAAGTAATCAACCAGATTGATAAAACACAAAGCTTACCAGATTCATGTAAAACAGCAATAATTACAGTAATACTAAAGCAAGGGAAAGATCCACTTGCACCAGCGTCATATCGACCAATATCTCTACTTAACACAGATTACAAGATAATAGCTAAATTATTAGCAAACAGATTAGCTGATTATGTACCAAAAATAGTAAGTCTAGACCAAACTGGATTCATAAAAAAAAGACGAACAACAGATAATATTTGTAAGTTTATTAACTTAATTCATGCAGTAGAAGGAAAGAAAACTCCAACAGTAGCGGTTGCTTTAGACGCAGAGAAGGCCTTCGACAAAGTAGAATGGAATTATTTATTCAAGGTACTACAAAAATTTAGTTTACCAGAGAAATATATTAATTGGATTAAAGCATTATATAAGGGTCCATTGGCAAGAGTGACAGTAAATGGATATGTATCAAAACATTTTAACTTAAGCAGATCAACAAGACAGGGATGCCCTTATTGTTCATGTTAGCCATAGAACCACTAGCAGAACTGATAAGAACAGAAAATAAAATAAAAGGGATAAAAATAAAAGGCAAGGAATACAAAATCAGTTTATTTGCAGATGATGTTATAGTATACCTAACGGAACCAGAAACATCAATAAAAGAATTACATAAGAAATTGAAGGAGTATGGAGAAGTGTCGGGATACAAGATTAATGCAAATAAAAGTGAAGCAATGCCAATGAATAATGCGGATTTCTCAAAATTCAAGAAAGAATCACCGTTTAGATGGCAAATGCAAACAATACGATACCTAGGTATACAAATAAATAAAAACCTCAGCCATCTATATAAACTTAATTATTATCCACTAATGAAAAAAATACAGGAAGATTTAGAGCATTGGAAAGACTTACCATTAACACTAATAGGAAGGATAAACTGTATTAAAATGAACATTTTTCCAAGGATACAATACCTATTTCAGCCACTGCCAATACACTTGACAGAAAAATTCTTTAAGGAGTTAAAGAAAATAATAAGGAAATTTTTATGGAAAGGGGGGAAACCGAGGATAGCACTAGATAAATTAACAGAATGGTATAGACAAGGAGGCTTACAACTTCCAAATTTTAAACATTATTATAGAGCTGCACAATTAAGATATCTATCAGATTTTTACCAAACAAAAGAAAAGCCAGATTGGACTAGATTAGAGCTAGACAAAATAGGGGAGAAGATACCTGAACATATATTATATAAATGGGATGAAAAATTGGTAAAATTTTCCAGTATTGCACCATTTGCTTAATATTTGGAAGAAGATTCATGTAAAAAGAAATAAAACAAGCTACCAATTATCAAAACTAATACTGACGCAAAATCAGATAATCCCTTTTACGGTAGATAACCTGTCTTTTAGAGAATGGGAG
Source organism: Narcine bancroftii (assembly GCF_036971445.1). NCBI lineage: Eukaryota > Metazoa > Chordata > Chondrichthyes > Torpediniformes > Narcinidae > Narcine > Narcine bancroftii. The sequence goes on from NC_091481.1 coordinate 67,266,187, forward strand.
AAAAAAGGGATTAAAAGAATAGAAAATTGTTTTTCGGGGAATAAATTATTATCCTATCCTTTGAACAAACGAAGAATAAATATAATATAACTCAAGATACAGTGCTGGCATATTACCAATTGAAATCCTATTTAAAGGATAAATTGGGAAGTAGTCTGAAGTTACCAGAAGGAAGCAATTTTGAATATCTGATTACAGACACAATGATAATTAAAAAATTTATAACAAACATGTATATCAAATTACAAGAAAAGGAGAATGAGGAAATAAATGATAAAACTAAACAAAAGTGGGAACAAGATCTAAACATAAAGATAAAAAAGGAAACATGGGAGAGGTTATGTTTAGGAACTATGAGAAATACAATAAATACGAGATTACGTATGATACAATATAATTGGATACGTAGGTTATATATCACTCCTCAAAAGTTAAATAAATGGGATCCAACAGTATCTGACAGATGTTTTTGTTGTAAAAAAGAAATAGGAACAACAATTCATGCAATCTGGACTTGTGAAAAGGTGAAAAAATTTTGGGAAGATCTAAACCAGATATTAAATAAAATTACAGAAAGCAATATACCAAAAAACCCAGAGATCTTCCTCCTAAGTAACATAAAAAATAAAGAATTTGGACTTGATTTGGAGGGTGTACAAAAAAGATTTGTTAAGATAGCCCTAGATGTAGCAAAAAAATGTATTATGTCAAACTGGAAATTAGAAGATAATTTGAAAATACAGCAATGGTATATAGAAATGAATAAATGTATTCCATTAGAAAAAATAACATATAGTTTAAGAAATAATATAACATTATTTGAACAAATATGGGAGCCGTACATGGAATATAATAGAGAAAACCTACCAGGACATCTATCACCTAAAATGACAAAAGGAAAAGAGAATGGAAAGAATTGACTCAGTGGAAGTTTTTGTTCGTTAATGTTGAGTGACAACATTGTTTGATGGGTTTGATGTATCTTGGACTCAGAGTTTTGAATGGATGGAGGGGGAGGTGGGGGGGGGGAGGGGAGGAGGGAGGGGGGAGAAAATGACTATATATTTAAAAGGAGAAATGTGTATATCTTGAATAATGTGATCTATAGTGTGAAAAATTAAAAAAAAGAGAAGATGTTGAGGATAGAGATCGTGGACGTAGGCCCACCAGGGATATATTTGCAAGTCAGAATGATGGAGGAGAAGCTGCAGGTGGTGGTGTTCTCCAGAGCCTGCAGCCTGTGTCATTGGCCAATTGCAGAAGCTGCAGATTTGGAAGGTGCTGTCAAAGTATCCAGGAGAGTACCTGAGATGGTGCGGCTGTGGGACATCTGCTGACTGCGCCCGTTGCAGCCACTGGTGCTTGTGCTGGGGTGAGTTAATGTCAGGGTGGTGGATGGGCCAGCAGCCAATCCCTGCTGCATTGTGCATCAAGGCCTGGACAATAATGAGGCTCGGGTCGGTGAGTGACATTTCCATCACAGAAGGAAGGAGATGCACAATAAGAGGTGAAATATAAATCATTAGGAGGTAAAAGGAACTGCAGTTCCTGGAATCTCGAGCAGACAAAGGAAAGCTGGAGGGGCTCAGCAAGACAGTCAGCTTCCAGGGGTCAATGGTTTAAGAGTGAGGTGGGTACGGCGATCACAAGCATCAAAATGAAGGGGGAGGGGAGGAAGTGATTGCTGGAAGGGACACCCATTGGCTTTGAAAGAGCGCCATCAGATTTTTCATAGATGAAATCTCAGTTGAACCTCAAAGAATCCCTCTGGTAATGCTGCTTGTCCAAGTCCTCATCTGGAGAATCAGACAAGGTCCTTCTCATCTAATCCTTGGAGTGCAGCTGGAACCAGTCGACCTGTGGAGACGAGACAGCCAACTGTCCGTAGACCTGGGTGGATGGCTGACGGACTCGAGGCGAGCGCGGGGCCCAACACCTATTCTGGATCATTTCACTTTGCCCCAAAGGAAAATCTTGTGTCACAGCTTTACCTGTAGTAATCTTCCTGCAAATTAATCCTCTGTCCTTGAGAGCCAGGGCCTATAGCAGCTGCTTTGAAGGAGAAGGGACCAGCAAGGTAATGTGGTGTGATTTGGTAGGTATTCTCCATGCACTGAAATGTTCACTGGTGAGCGGATGTGACCATTTTGTTTGGCCCCTTCAAATCCTTCTGCTCTATTGTCTGACACCTGACTTATTCTAATGCCTGTCTTTCTCTCCCTGTCTCTTTCCTTCCCTCCTCTTTCTTTTAACTGCTTGCTTCGATAGAACGCACTAGGTCAGGAACTCTCTAACATCAAAAAGATCCACGAAGAAGTGCTGCTCAACAAGGTATTTCCTCTCTGACAGCGACAGGAGGGTGGGGGCAACTAGATCACATCAAGCTAACGGGCAATTGTTTCGTCGGGTTGTACTTGTACAATCAGATGACAAGAAACGTGACCTGAGATGGTGTGGCGCTGACGGGAGAGATCACTTAATCCCCATTTGTATCCTGTGGCAGGATCAAGTTCTGTTCCTGGGGGTTGAATCCAATAATTCCAATGAGTCTTCACCACCACCTTCTCAGGGGTTTACATGGTCTGTCCATCCACCCCTACCCCCAGCTCTCCTACCGTTGAGCTTTGCCTTTCACAAGGACTCTCACAGCTGACTATAATTCCCAACCATTTCCCCACTGTCCCTTTCCTGCTCAATACATTATCAATCCCTCCAGCGATGAAGGCCAACATTCCATTTGCCTTCCTGACAGCCTGCGGACGGGCCGGATGGCCACCTCCTGCTCCTGTTTCTTGCGTTCTAAGTCAGCAAGTTCCCTGCAGATCTTTCTTTCCCAGGGAGCGTGGTGCCCCAATACTTGTGCAGGGCTACTCCCCGTGCCGTGACCTGGAGTAACTGAAAGGAAACCTTCGCTGAACTACTGGTGCCCTCTCATCACGTGCCTCACTGCAAGGATGGAGGGGAAACCCACAGGTGGTGACAGCTGTCATCTGGGCAACCACTTTGTCTCCTGTAAGAGTTTAGCAGTTCTTCTCTCTGCAAGTATCCCCTCAGGTGCCTAATAGGTTAAAAGATGATGTAAAGTAACAATAGTACGGGCAGAGATAGACCCTTAAGCCCGTGCCAAGCATCATTGTCTTGTACTAATCCCATTGCATTGTCCGAGTGTTCCTGTCGGAGGTCTCTACTGCTCATCTAAATGCTGGGGGCGAAGTAGTATCCAATTAACCCGCCACTGACGTGGGAGAAAACTGGGGATGTGGGAAAAATCCACGTGGTCACGGGGAGAATTCGCAAACTCTACGCAGACCACGCCTGAGGCCAGAATTGAACCTGGGTCTCTGAGTTAAACAAAAACATCTGGAGATGCTGGCATCGAGTGCAAGATGCAGAACCGGCTGGAGAAACTCTGCAGGTCACGCGGCCTGCGTAGGAAGTGAAAGGGTAACCGAGGTTTCAGGCCTGTGAGCTCTGAGCTGTGAAGCCAGGGGTAGACCCTCTCACGTCCTCCCAGTCGGGAAAAATACCTCCATATTCATATCATTATGCCGGACTTTATTTCCAGGAGTCACATGTAGAACACTACAGCATAGTACAGGCCCTTCGACCCTCGATGTTGTGCTGACCTACATATTCCTATCAAAGTAAATCTAAACCCTCCCTACCCTGTAACCCTCTATTTTTCCTTTGTCTGTGGGCCTTGTCTAAGAGTCTCTTTAAATGCCCCAGCCTCCTCCACAAGACATTCAAGGCTCCCACAACTCGCTGAGTGGAAAAATTCACCCCTGGTGTAACCCACAAAAACTCCATCCCTTCTCTTTGTACACACGTCCCCTGGTGTTTGCTATTCCTGCGCTGGGACAAAAGGGCACTGGCCGACCACCCTATTTATGCCTCTCATAATCTTGCAGACCTCTATTAAGTCTCCTCTCATCCTTCTACGCTCCAAAGAGAAAAGTCCCAGCTCTGCTAACCTTGCCTCATAAGACTTGTTTCCCAATCCAGGCAAATCCCCTCTCCACAGCTTCCACATCCTCCCTGTAATGAGGCGACCAGATTGAACGCTATACTCTAAGTGTCATCTCACCAGAGATTTGTAGAGCTGCAACGTGACCTCCCAACTCTTGAGCTCGATCTCTCGACTAATGAAGCCCAGCATCCCATCGGCCTTCTTAATTATCCTATCAACCTGTGCGGCGACCTTGAGAGATGTATGGATTTGGACCCCAAGGTCCCTCTGTTCCTCCACACTGTTAAGTATCTGACCATTAACACCCGTCAGGTAATTGTATTTCAGAGTCTGCAGTGGATTTGAGTCATGGAAAATGTAACGTATGATATAATTAAGTAAACACCCTTTAACTGACCACTGGTTTGCAGGACAGAAAGGGGTTTTGAGACGTGAACTCTGTTACCCCAGACCTCTCACTAGTGTCCCATCTGCACAAACCCCTTGCTTCTTTTCACATGTTTGCCCCTCCCTCTCTTTTGTATGGTTTCTTGACGTCCAACAGCCAGCGTGTTGGAACAGGTGGTAGGAAGTATCACGGAGGAGAGGTTTACGAGGAGATTTCAGTGCCAAAAAATTGGAAGCCAAGGCGGGGCTGCCAGTGGAGCAGTTCAGTCATTCCTGGATCTTCCACAATCGGGAATGGGCATCACCAGGAAGGGATTTGTAAAGTTCAGCACTGAACTGACTCTGCTACCATTGTTGAGTGGGTGGGTCTTGTGTGGGCGCGCTTGTGTGCGTTGAAACAGCAATCTGGGCTGAAAGTTTTATAAATATTGATAATGGCTTTGAAGCCAACATAACCCAGTTGGCTGGAAGGAGTTTTGATGAGTGGCCATTAACCCATTATCTCCTTCCAGGAACAGCTCATGGCAGAGGTGGAGAGGATGCAGACTGAGTTGGAACAGTTGCGAACGAAGACTGGGATGCGTGATGCTCATTCAAGGTAAATAAATTATTCCACAATGGAATTACTGTATATACTCGTGCAATAGTTGAGTTTTTTGGATAAAACTTTTGGGTCAAATTGGGGGAGGGTCGACTTTAGCAAGGGTTATACATTTGATACTTTTGATTGCGGTAAGTGTCTGCATCGTTCAAGGTGTCAGGAGATTGGATGTCTGGGATCAGGTAGTGTAAGGCAGCGAACAGGATGTTGGGAGCTCGGATGGGCGGATGGCTGAGGCGCGGCTTCACAGTCAGGGTGTCGGGAGCTCAGATGGATGGAGGTCAGGGCAAAAAGTAGGGGTTTGACTTTTACACAGGTCATGAGGAAAGCATGCGATTTTGGGGCCATAGAAGTGGGTGGTCGACTTTACGCGGGATCGACTATTACACGAGTATATACAATAGATTAATGTGGCCCAACTTGTCCATGCTGACAAAGTTGTCCACCATTTGGCTGTGGCCTCACCAGCATTGTCCACAGTTGTAACACGATGCTTTCTTCACCACCCTGCCCACCTGCATCGACTCCCCCAGGGAACCCTCAACTCCAGGCCTCTCGCTCCACAAGGCCCCACCACCCACTATGGTCCGACCTACCTCGCCAAGTATGTTCTGGCCATCTCCCTGCCCTTCCTCCCGGAATTCCATCTGTGGTCACAGCTTCTGGATGCTTTGTCACATGACCTTACACTCCCCCACCCCACAACACAACCCAGTTATTGATCTGTCTCCCATTACATGACCAGAGGGAGAGCTGGAATACTTTTGGTTAATTAACTGGTTTAATTTTCACTGATTGTTGAACAAAGTATTTTCCCATTTCTAATGTTTAAAGAAATGAAAGTACAGTAAAATTTTGCATTATCCGGAATTTAAGCAACCAGCAAAAAATATCACGAAAAATGAATAGGTGAAAAACAACACAAGATTAAAATTGGCACTCCCTAGTTGTTAGTTTGCCAATCCATGCAACATGCAGTCTCAAGCAGCCGGAAAATGCACACATCTAGCATCTACCCATCCCTGTATGAGCCAGATACCGGGGGATTTTACTGTATCTGAAGCAATATTTCACTCCTTGAATATCTGTTAATGATGATTTCTATTTGTTCCTGAATCCGTGGAGAATCTGAACCCCATTTGTAACAAAGTCCTCAGGCGAGTCCCCCCAGACTTGCTGGAAATCTGGGTGTCAGTAGTTGAGGAGGGCCTGCTGTGTTCCTATCCAAGAAGGACCTTGGCCTCTATAATATATTCCTGGCTTTAATCATGGAGAAACTCAGCTGGTCAAACAGCGAACTTTATAGAGCAAAGATAACGTTTGGGCTTTAGCCCTTCATCAAGGTATGAATAAAATGTGGACAAAATGGTGGGGTGGGGGAGAGGGGGCAGGGAGAGGAGCAAAGGCCTACAGGCGGGAGGTTATAGGTTATAGGTCCAAATCTCGGGGTGGGAGGGGGCACCTATGGAAGGCTGTCACAGCAGCGTATCCCAGGGGATGAGGTCTAACAGTGGGAAATTCTGAGTACTTGCAGAGGAACTGCAGCCAATTGGTCGTTTTGTGGTAAATTTCTAAGCCGTATCCATTTTTAACCCCATCCAAGAGTTATGATTGTAGATTGGAAGCGAATACCAGCACATACAGTGAAACCCCTGGTATCTGGCACCTATGAGAATTGCTAAGTGAATTTTCCAGTTGCTTGAGATTGCATCTTGCATGATTGGCGAACTTACGGCGAGGCGCGCCAATTTTAAACTTTTTTTTTAACCTATTTATTTTCCGCAATTTTTTTCCTTTTGAATTCCGGATAACAGGGGTTTTACTGTGAACGAGTGCCGGGCCATTCTCCGGACTTTGGATCCACGGCACTAACTGCACCCGACTTTGAATGACAGGTCGCTCCCGGGCAGTGCGTCGGAGCTGCGTTACACCCACAGCTCCGGTGTTCCGATGAGCAACCATGTGGACATCTACAGCACGACCGGCGTCCTTCGCAGGCCTCACAAAGGCCGCTGGGCATCCCTCAAGGATGACCCCTCCAAGGTAAGCGGGAAGATCTGATGGGATCCATACTCTCCGTGGCATAAACCTGCCTAATCATCCCTCGCGAGGAACAAAGCACTTTCGTCCCAAGACTCAAGCTTGTGAATCTTCCCTGAATTCCCCCCAAGTACATTCAAGATGTAAGAAAATCAGATGGTTACGGGCTGTGAGGAAGGGAGGGGTTGGATTGATGGTGGAGTGGGTTTGTGTCATGGGCTGGAGGATCTGTGCTGTGCGATTTGTGACAGGGTCACAGAATTTGCTTTCATCTGCTGAAAGGCAGACAGATTCGCCATCGGGAGAAGTTGCCTCTTACAGTCAGGGAGAGTCCCCAAATGTTTGTGGATTCGCCTCCAACATTCCCACAGCCTCAGAGTCCATTCCAAACCACTGGCAGCCTGAGGTCCAGATCTGAACTTCCAACATGATTGGCACCCTCTTGCATCCTGGTCCCGATGCCTGCTGCCCCTTCAGCCAGTCTCCAGCAGCCCGCCTCCTGGCGTGACTCCCTCGACTGCAGCCACCCACAGCTTGCATGCTCTTTGACCCTAGGACCCCCCTCGCTGCCGCTGGGGTCACTGACCCCTCTGCTTCTCCTTCTCAAATGGGAGGCATTCTTCCCCCGTTTTCCGATGCCCTGAGCCAGTCCTCTGCTCCCCCGGAGTCTGCAACCCCACCCCACCACCACCCCTCCCCCCCCCCCCCCCCCCACTGTGGCCGCTGCCGATTACAACCACTGCAATCTTAGGCACAGACCCTGCAGTCGTGGAATTTTTAAATAAAGCCACCGTTGGCTCTGTTAAAAGGCCGTTTAAAGCCTGTGCGGGGCTGACTGCAGTCGGACTGGCGCGGTTGGACCCCGCGGGAATGCCGTGCCTCTGCTCCCTGCCTCTTCATCAGAAGCAGAGCTGCCATTACTGCAGTTCCTGCCATTCACCTCATTGAAGACAAGCACAACATCAATGTTTTGCACGTATGACCATTGAGAAAGGGTCGTGGAGAGGCACCGCCCTGAGCACAAACGCCCTTTCAATCCAATTCTCTCCAAATTCTCACCATCTCCTCCTCCCAGCTTCTGCCCCTCTCCCACACCGGTCAATCAGCCTCAGGGAGGGGGAGCTTTCTCTTCCAAATGCAGGGAGGAGCATGGGATTGTACACCACAGAAGAAGACCATTCATTCTTTCATGCCAAAGAAGCCGTTCCGTTCACCGCAGCTCCCATTTCGTGACCCAAGTAATTGCAGATCCTAGTTCGGAACCCTCTCCCTGAAGCACGATGGCTTCAGGGTGAGAGTTGGGGAAGGTGCCTGAGGGGATGTGGGGTTGGAGATGAGGAAGGGAGGGGTTGGATTGATGATGGAGGAGGTTTGTGTCATGGGCTGGAGGATGTGTACTGTGCATCGGATGTTAAATCATACCTCTGGATGCCAACACCGTGTCTGCGCGCAAGCCTCTCACTCTCACTCTTTCAAACCTCTCTCCTGCTTCTCTCTACGGATTCTGTAGCACGTAAGTAGCATTTTTGTTTAAACCTGCTAGTGTGAAGCAACGGGTAATATTTGTGGGCTCTGCCGCAGCAGATCGGGGTCATTTGGGGTGGAGCAGGGAAATGCTGGCGGGTCATCTGTCGTGAAGTGACATCACAAAGCTGGAGAAACTCAGCAGGTCAGACCGCGCACTTTGCACAGCCAACGTTTTGGGCTTGAGCCTTTCATCGCAGTTGTGGGCAGGTGCCTGAACAAAATGGTTGGAGGGGCGAAGAGGAGCAGGCAGGAGGTGGATGGGGTGGGGGAGATGGCTCCGTCATTGGAGAAGGAAGGGGGTGGAGAGCTGGAGGGAAGGAGACAGAGGAGTGGAGAAGAGAGGAAAACGGAGAGTGGTCCTGAGACAGAAAATTAGGTGTTTCTCCTTCAATTTACGGGTGGTCTTGGTTTGACAGCACATGAGGCCATGGACAGAGATGTCAGCACGGGAGTGTTCGCTGGTGTGCCCTCCCTCCCTTATCCACCTATTACCTCCTACCTGTGGGACCGTGCTCCTACCCCACCCCCCCCACCATGTTGTTTGGGGCCTGCCGACATTTTGTTCAAACCATGGTGAAGGGCTGGAGCCCGAAACATTAGTTCTGTATCGTTATCTTTCTATATAAAGGACCTGTTGAGTTTCTCCAGCATCGAGTCCACAGACGTTTGTGTTTTACTTCTTCTCTGTCTAGAATCCTGCCTTTAAAATCCTTTCATAAAGCATAGTTGGGCCTCCTCTGAGTAACAAAGCAAATAGGAGCTAGAGGAGGCCATTCAGCCCTTTGGTCATATGATTCAATACAATCATGGCTGATCATATCATTTCAATCCTCCTGTTCCTACTTTCTCTTCAAATACATTGATCCTTGAATCTATAAGGGTCACATCCAACGATCTTATCTAACACTAACATCCTGTTTATTTATCGAAATAGAGATTCCCTTCTCATTTTACTTTAACGTTTATTTATTTTTCAGGAGCTAACGTTTATACACGTGTAATAGTCGATACCATGTAAAAGTCAAACCCCCATTTTTGGCCCAAAAATCTGATATTTTCCATATATTGTGTGTAAAAGTTGACCTCTCTAATTTTTGGCCCTGCTCGCCCAACCTAGCTACTGACGCCCCGACCGTGAACTCTCGCCAACGCCCTGGCCGCCCGCCAAACCGAGCTCCTGACGCCCCGACTGCAAACTCTCACCAACGCCCTGTCTGCCCACCCAACTGAGCTCCTGATGGCTTGACCACAGACTCTCAACAGCGCCCTGTCCGCCCGCCCAACCGAGCTCCCAACGCCCCGACCACGGACTCTTACTAATGCCCTGTCTGCTGGCCCATCCAAGCTCCTGACCGCAGTCAGAAGTAGTATGCGTGTAATAGCCGCCCTCCTAAATTTTCCCGAAAAACTGGTCCACAAAATTCGTCTATTATACAGCAGGTCCTGCCAGCATTTGTGGGTCTAGAATTTTGTGGCCTTCACTGGGCCACTTCAGAAGTAACTCCACTTTGAAGTAGCTTTGTGCGCCATGTTTTGGCTCAACCTGTGAAGGAGGGAAAATTTGGGTCGGGGCCTGAGTGATCCTGTCAGCCCTGTCCGTGCAAGCCTATAAGAATCCATTGAAGCACCAAATACTTTGGAGGAAGAGCTCGGGGCTGAAAAGCCCGTAATACATCATTGCCTCCTCTGGGCTGAGCTCCTCCACCATCTCTGTACTTTGCCCATGTATCCATTCACATGGATGCCATCTCAGGCGTGTCAGGGTCTCGCTCCAACATATCAACCAACCCTTTGTCCCTGTGGATGCTGCCTGACTTTTCTCTGGCACCTATGGCTCAGGATGTTAAAAGTCCTCTGTGGTTAGTAAGGGATTACTTAAAGAGGATTGTGGGTGGAAAGAACAAGGTGGAGAACCACTGCTTTCGGCACCAGATTCCAACCTCCACAGCCTCTTGTGTTGTCAGTTTATTCCCTCCACGCTCCCATCACCTTCCCCAGCCAGTCAGGGCGAATCACAGCGGCCAATTAACCCACCAACCTGGAATGTGGGAGGAATCCAGAGCACCCTGGGGAAACCCACACAGTCGCAGGAAGTCTGTGCCAACACTGTGCAGACAGCACTGGAGGTTGGGATCAAGCACAATTCGCTGGGAGGTAGGAGCCGTGCCTGCTGCACCTTCCATTGGATGTGTTTGGTGTTCGATGGCTGGCACGAGGTGTTGGCAGGGTACTCTATGGCAGTGGGTGGTGGCCATTAAACCATTGGTCTGTTGCTTCACTCCCTCCACAGCGCGAGCCGGACACCACTGCAGATGCATGGCGGTCTGTTTCATCTGAACTGCCGCAAGCTCCAGGAGAATTCCAAACCTCGCAAACAAGCACGTGCATTGATTTGAATCCCGCACTGTCTGCAAGGTGTTTGTATGTTCTTCCCACATCTGCATGGGTTTCCTCCCATCTTTCAAAAGCGAACAAGGGTTCTAGGTCAATTGGGGGTAATTCGACGGCACAAGCTCGTGGGCTTGAAGGGCCTGTTACCGTGCTGTAGGTCTAAATTAAAATTAAATTAAATAAATAACAGATTTCGATCCACTGTCAGAGTACCTATGTGACATCACATGCCACCCTGAGATTCTTTCTCCTGCGAGCCGGGTAGAATTACCATTGGCTCTTAAAAACCTGACTCTACGTACACATGTAGACAAATAAAGAAATGGAAACAAACGGTGTGCTCCACAGGTGAGTATTTCACAGTAAATTTAACAGGAACGTTATTCAGCAGGCCTGCAGAGCGTTGCCATAGATCGCCTGTATTTGGCACCAAGAGTCATGGGCATTTTCAATACCTGTACAGCACAACTGGCCAGTGTTTGCGGGATTTGTTTAAATGAGGGAGCTTGGGGCGGGGGTGATGGAGCAGGGTGGGGGTGGGAGGTGCAGGGTCTCCAAGGGTGACCAGTTGCCTCTCTGAGGGTTGGCCATCCTGACCAGGTGCAGACACTGAACGAGCAGGAGTGGGAGCGTGCCCAGCAGGCCAGTGTCCTGGCCAATGTGGCCCAAGCCTTCGAAAGTGACGTTGACGGCTCCGACATGGAGGATGAGGACCGGGAGACGATATTCAGCTCGGACATCCTGTCGCCAAGTGGGCAGACCGATGTTCAAACCCTTGCTCTCATGCTCCAGGAGCAGCTGGAAGCCATCAACAAAGAGATCAGGTGAGGGGTTTGCGGTGGCGTTTCTGGGCATGGAGGTGCTGACAGGCAAAGCGAGAGCAGGAAACCGCTGGAACAAAGCTGAGTCAGGGTTCAGGGGGCCTCGAGGCCCGCAGCCTGTCCATGCCCACTCACACCCTGAGCCTCTCAGGGTTGACTTTCCCCTCTGTTGTGCCCAACTCGCCGTGACCTGTCACCTTCTTTCCATCATTACCACCTTGGATTTACTTTCCCCTTCCCCCCCCCGCCCCCAACCAGGAACCCAGGAGTAGGGGGGGGTGGGGTTCAGTGTCCAGCATGGAATGGGAGGGGTTCTGGGTCCGGCATGCTTTGGGGAGTTTGACAGGGAGCCCCAGTCCCTGCATGGGATGGGGTGGGTCCGACATGGGATGGGGTGGGTCCGACATGGGATGGGGTGGGTCCGACATGGGATGGGGTGGGTCCGACATGGGATGGGGTGGGTCCGACATGGGATGGGGTGGGTCCGACATGGGATGGGGTGGGTCCGACATGGGATGGGGTGGGTCCGACTTGGGATGGGGTGGGTCCGACTTGGGATGGGGTGGGTCCGACATGGGATAGGGTGGGGCCTTCCACAGAATGGGGGGCCTTCCACAGAATGGGAGGCCTTCCACAGAATGGGGGGCCTTCCACAGAATGGGGGGCCTTCCACAGAATGGGGGGCCTTCCACAGAATGGGGGGCCTTCCACAGAATGGGGTGGGCTGGGGTTCTGGCACAGAGTATGGATACTGGGGTATGGCATGGAGCAGGATGGTACAACCATAATGGGCTTGGTGAGAAGGACCGTGCTTTTGGAGGTAGTCGGTTCCCTATCGTTTGCTTTCAGGATGATCCAGGAGGAGAAGGAAACGACGGAGATGAGGGCAGAGGAGATCGAAAGCCGGGTGGGCAGCGGAACCCTGGAGGGGCAGCAGTCCGGCCGTTACCGGGCCTCTACCCTCCCCCACTCAGTCACGGCATCAACCCTTGCAAGCCCCTCACCCCCCAACAGCGGGCACTCCACACCCAGGATGGCCCCACACAGCCCAGCTCGAGAATCTGACCGGCTCAGCCTCGGACACACGGTCAGTATGGTGGGAGTGGGGGGGGGGGATCTGTGTGGGAGTCTAGGGTGGAGTGGTCACCATTTGGGGAAAGGGTTGAAGGTCCTCGCCGAGGGGTGGGAATATTGGGGATCCTCGCCGAAGGGGGGGGAAATGTGATTCTCTCCAAGGGATGGGGGAGCTCTCCAGGGGTGGGAGAGTTAGGGGTCCTTGGCCCACAACATAGACCGCTATTTTTTGTGACTCGCTGAGTTCCTCCAGCAGATTGTTTTGCTTCCATTTCCAACCTCCGCAGCATCTTGTCTCCATGGTGTGAGACTTGATGATGCAGACAATTCCAACAGACCCTCCCAAATGGACCCTCCCGAATCTTCCCCCTCTTTTTCCTATAGACCTTCGAGCCTGCTCCCTTCTTTTACAGACCCTCCCGAACCTGCCTGCTCCTTCTCCTACAGACCATCCCGAACCCGCCCCTTCTTTCTCCTTCAGACCCTCCCAAACCTGCCCCCTCTTTCTCCTTGATCCTCCCAAACCTGCCCCCTCTTTCTCCTTGATCCTCCCAAACCTGCCCCCTCTTTCTCTTTGATCCTCCCAAACCTGCCCCCCTTTCTCCTTGATCCTCCCAAACCTGCCCCCTCTTTCTCCTTCAGACCCTTCCTATCCTGCCTCCTCCATCTCCTACAGTCCCTCTCAAACCTGCCCCCTCAATCTCCAACAGCCCCTCTCCTATTCCTGCTCCCCTCTGCCACTAACACATCAAGGGCAGCAGGATGGTCCGTGGTGCGGGAGCGCCCCACCTGCATCTTCCCCACGAGACACACCCATCCCGATTCGGAAACATTTCACCATCTCTTCATTCTTACTCAGTGGAAATCCTGCGTCCTCTGCCCATTAGCATGGTGGAGGCACCTTTGCGGTGCCTGCGTTGATAGTCTAAGGACACTAGAGGAACAGGTGAGGTACGTGGGCCATGACTCACCCATTCAACACCATCCCAGCAGCCCACCTTCCACCTCCTTCAGTTCCCTTCGTCCAAAGGTGCCCTCGGCCTTGCATAAGGTTACCATTTGACGGGTGTTTTTATCCCCCGTGCCAGAACTCACTGACCCGGGAAGACTCGCGTGAAGATAAGACCACCATCCAGTGCGAGACCTCGCCACCTCCCACCCCTCGTGCTGTACGACTGGAGAGGGTGACCCAAGCTCTGCAGGCCAGCACTCTGGATGACGGGCGAGAGCCTCGCAGGTGAGGGGAGCGGGTTCTTCCCCTGTTGGCTGGGGTGGAGAGAGGGATGATGATCCTCTCTGTCAGGAGCCAAAAGGCTGGCCGCTCAGTTACGCTCGGAGTGCTGAGAATGTGGATCTCACTCCCATTAGGAAATGTTGATTGCTCTAGGCCCGGGATGTGGATCATGATGTAAAGGAGCAAGAAATGGAATGAAATGCAGATTGATGATGGCAACACAGTGGTTAGTGCCTTGGTTTAACACTGGATTCCAAACCATTGATCTGGATTTACAAGTACAGTAAAACTCTTGGCATCCTTCACCCATGGGGATTGGTAGATAAACTCATTTTCCAGTTGCTTGAGACTCTTACAATGCCTAACCAATACACCTGCATTAAGAATAAACAGTTTAAAAAATTAAAAATTCTACACTTGCATGAATAAATTTTACTTTCAGTCACGTTCTTTGAAAACATTTAACTGTCGCTGCACCACCCCCTCACGAAGCCACACAAACATCAAACAATACCATTATACATAATTTCCCCCCCCAAGTTTACAGATAAAGCCTCTGCCCGGAGCGACTCTTGCTCAGCAGGGGTAAGAAGGCACTTTAAGAGAGTCGCCCCAACAGCGAGTGGCATCAACCAGCTCTTCATCCTTTTCTAATCACAGAGGACCGATGGCATCGGGATTACTTAAGGTGGGATAAGAGTTTCAGAAGCAGTTTGAAAACCACTGTTATAGTCTGGTGAGTGCGGGAGCAGACGGAGCGGGTGCCTCTGGGCTTGTGAGGGTCTTGGGCGAGTTGCTGGTGGACCGGTTTGCATGTCGACTCACGGTACTCCTGCATCACTGTCAGTTTGTCAGGGTTCCAGGATGGCCTGGGGAGCAGCAGTAGCAACAGCAGCCAGGACTCCCTGCACAAAGTGCCCAAGAAGAAGAGCATCAAGTCGTCCATCGGGCGCCTGTTTGGAAAGAAGGAGAAAGGTGCGTGTGCGTGTTTTGTATCACTGCACCAAGCAAGAATTTGTGCAGCTGTGCATTGTGCTTGAGTATATGACAATAAGTTCTCACCTCAGGTCGCTTGGGACATGGTGTCAGGGACTTACCATCGCAAGGTAGGCTTCTCGCAGCTGGAATTCCCTTTCCTACGGGCAGAGGGGCAAGTGGAACAGGTGGGTTAAGCACGAAGAGCTGCCTCTTCCCCGGTTTTTTGGGGCGGGGGGTGGAGCAGAGGTGCTCACGATGTCCGAGTAATAGACCACACAAGACTCTGTCACGGGGATGAGATGACTGGCGGGATCTCGATCCCAGAATGAGATGATCGGCGGGATCTCGATCCCAGAATGAGATGATCGGCGGGATCTCGATCCCAGAATGAGATGATCGGCGGGATCTTGATCCCAGAATGAGATGATCGGCGGGATCTCGATCCCAGAATGAGATGATTGGCGGGATCTCGATCCCAGAATGAGATGATCGGCGGGATCTCGATCCCAGAATGAGATGATCGGCGGGATCTCGATCCCAGAATGAGATGACTGGCGGGATCTCGATCGCAGAATGAGATCATTCTTCAGAGGGAGGAACAGGGATTGGGAAGCAGTGCTCCTGCCTCATAACCAGTGGCCACGGGTCAATCCCAACTGTGTGGAGTTTGTACATTCTCCCTGTAACCGTCTGGGTTTCGCCCAGGTGCTTGAGTTCCCTCCCACGTCTCAAAGACAGGTAGGTCGGCTGGTTAACTGACCGCCATAAATTACTTGCAATTGTGTTGGAGAGGGGCAGTGAGGGGTGGAATCGATTCCAGGATGTGTTCAGTTAAGAATGGATTAAGTTGCATATTTGAAGTATGAGAGATCGAGGTGTAGGTGTGGGCAATCCTCACCGTGTTACCAAGAAGGTTTGGGAGGAATTTCACTTCATCAGACAAGAGAGGGCAAAAGAGGTAGCCTTTTAAAAGCAGATTTAAGGAAGGAACTACCAACGATGGAGCAAAGGGTGTGAGGTCCCGACAGCGCATGGAATTGCAGGATCACAAGAGTGGTTGGGTTTAAGATTGAGTCAGGGCGTCAAGGGTTATGGGGAGAAGGCCGGGGAGTGGAGCTGAGTGGGAGGAATGGTGGAGCGGACTTGATGGGCTGATGGGCCCACTCCTCCCCTTATCTCTTGTGATCTTGTACGTGACAGACACTTCAGATAGACCCGAGCCAAAGGACAAATTTAAATTCATTCCAAGCAGAATACAGGGCTGAAGGCAACTGGTTGAAAGCACAAGGGGCTACTTGTTAATGGTGGATTGGCTGACATGTGGTGGAGTAGATAGGCTTTCGGTTCTGTACCCTTGTGGAGGGCTGAAGTGCCCTGGGGAAACGGCGTATCTGTGTCTGAGCAGTTCCCTCTGACCCTTACCTGGCAAACCTATTGGAATTCTTTGAAGAAATGACAAGCCAGTTGGATAAGGGAGATGCAGTTGATGGAGTGTATTTGGATTTTCAGAAGGCCTTTGGCAAGGTGCAGCACATGAGGCTTAATTAAAAAGCTATGAGCCCAGGGTATAAGAGGAAACGTACTAGTGTGGGTGGAGCATTGGCTGATTGGCAGGGAGTTGGAGTACAGGCATCACATTCTGGTTGGCTGGAAGTGGTCCTCGAGAGTCGTGGGGGGGGGGGGGGTGGGGGCACTGCTTTTAATGTTGCACATTCGTTATTTGGGTTGTGGTCTTGTGGCTAAGTTTGCAGATGATACCAAGGTGGGTGGAGGAGCAGATAGTGTTGAGGAAACATGGAGGCTGCCTAAGAGGTTGAGACTGGTTAAGAGAATGGGCAGAGAAGTGGCAAATGGAATATAATGTTGGGAAGTGTACGGTGGGGGGAAAAAATAACGAGTAGACTATTTTCTAAATGGGGAGCAAATTGAAAATTCCCAGATGCAAAGGGACCTGGGAGTCCTGGTGCAGGACAGCCTGAAGGTTGAGCTGGTGGTGAAGGCGGCAAATGCAACGCTGGCATTCATTTCAAGAATATAAGAGCAGGGACGGGATGTGGAGGTCTCAATAAGACACTGATGAGACCTCACTTGGAGTATTTTTGGCTCCTCATTTCAGAAAAGTTGTGCTGACGTTGGAGAGGGTTCAAAGGAGGTTCACTAAGATGATTCTAGAAATCAAAGGATTGTTGTGCAAGGAGTGTTGCCCTATTTTCATTGGAATTTAAGAGAATGAGGGGGGAGAGAATTGAAGCACCTCAGATGTTGAAAGGCGTGGACAGAGTGGATGCTGATAGGCTGTTTCCCTTGGTGGGAGGGGCGAGGACGAAAGGGCACAACTTCAGGATTAAAGGGTGTCCACTTAGGACAGAGATGCATAAGTATTTCTTCAGCCAGTGGGTGGTAAATCTGGGGAATGTCTTGCCGCAGGTGGGTTGTAGAGGTCAGGTCATTGGGTGTATTTAAGGCAGACATTGATAGGTTCTTATTGAGCCAGGGCTTCAAAGGTTATGGGGAGAAGGCTGGACAGTGGGAAAATAGATCAGCTCATGATTGAATGATGGGGAAAGCTCGATGGGCTGAATGGCCTATTTCTGCTCCTATGTCGTTGACTCTCTGCAGCTTCAACAGCGCACGGGCTAATTGCTCTGCATGTAGATCTTTCTTACTCAAGAAATGAGAGTTTAACATAATGTGATCTGTCTCTTCCTCAGCTGGGACACCGGAGATGGAAGTCTCTCCACAGGACTCCATGGGACTCTCCAAATTGGGAGGACCGGTGGATAAAGACCGGAGGAACAAGAAAAAGTATGTTTGTACATTCCTATTTTTGGAGGGAAATCTGATGTTAAACATGCATCCTAACCCCAGTGCAGATCTCTACAGTAAAACACAAGTCATCCACACCTCCTCCTTCACCACCATTCGAGGCCCCAAACAATCCTTCCAAGGGAAGCAATATTTCAATCTTGAATCTACAGGGGTCGTCTACTACATCCGGTGCTCCCGCTGGGATCTCCTCTGCATCGGAGAGACTGGGTTTAGACTGGTAGATCGATCACTTGAACACCTCGGCTCTGTCCGCTGCAATAGCGTGGGCCTCCCACTTCACTGCCCTGTCCCATTCCCGTCCTGATGTGCCTGTCCATGTTCTCATTTGCTGCCAGACTGAGACCACCTGCAAATTGGAGGAACAATACCTTATCTTCCATCTGGGCTCCCTCCAACTGGATGCCATCAACATCAACTTTCCTGTTTAAAAAAAAAACTACCCTCCCTCCTTCTTCCCCATCTCCTTCCCTCAGTTCTCTCCCTCTCCCTCTCCCTCTCCCTCCCTCCCTCCCTCCCTCTCCCTCCCTCCCTCTCTCTCTCTCTCTCTCTCTCTCTCTCTCTCTCTCTCTCTCTCTCTCTCTCTCTTTCTCTCTCTCTCTCTCTCTCGCACTCACTCACACAGAGTTAAAATCAATTCTCACCTTTCCTCGTATCCAATAAACACCTTTTGTTGGTCTGGACTCTTCCCCCCACCCCCCTTTTATTTCATCCACGGTGTCTGCAGAATTTAATGTTTTACTGCTGTTTCTTGGATCTTGTTGTGCAGACGGGCTCCAGAGTTTCCCGTCATTAAGCCCCATTGGTCCCAAGACTGCCGAATTCTGTTGACATCTTGTACTGATGAACATGCTAAAAGCCCTCCAAATAAAGAATGCTCTGGACTTCAGAATGAATCCATGGTGGGGCATAATGTTAAATGTCATAAATTCGACATTCATGGGTACATTGTGGAAAGAACCAGGATGTTGATCAGAAAGGTGGCCGCATGAAGGGAGCAAAGTTTAGGGGAGACATTAAGGGTACTTTATTACACATCGAATTGTAGGTGTCTGGAATGTTGCCAGGGGTAGTGATGGAGGCTGGTACAATAGAGACATTTAAAAGACTCTCAGACAGGCACATGGATGCAAGAAAAATAGAGGGTAATGGGTGTGAGGGATGGAAGGTCAGCACAACATCATGGGCTGAAGGGCCTGTACTGCGCTGTAATATTCTGTGTTATCAGTAAGGTCCTGTGACAGGACAGACTGCTGGGCCAAGTGGCCCTTTCCAGTGCCAGTGAAGTAACGGACTCTTGCTCCACAGGCATGAGTTGCTGGAAGAGGCTTGTCGTCAGGGGCTGCCTTTCGCCTCATGGGACGGGCCGACCGTTGTGGCTTGGCTGGAGGTGAGTGGGGAGGCGGGTCAGTGATTCGGGAAGAGCAGAGCTGCTGCCTCGCAGCTCCAGTGACTCGGCTCGGATCCTGACCTTGGGTCCTGTCTTTGTGAGGTTTGCACATTCTTCCTGGGACTGCATCATGCCCCAACTCCCCCAGTCCCCTCCCATGATGTACAGGGCCAGATTAAGGCCAACTGGTCTCCTAATGGTTCCCCCTCGACCCTTCCATTGTCCAGCTGACAAGACGTGAATAAGTGTTGAATACGAAATAATAGATTAAAAATTCCACTTTCTTCAGGCCAAACCCCACAACTATATTAAATATAACCTGTGTGTGTGTGTGTGTGTGTGTGTGTGTGTGTGTGTGTTTTGTTTTCATTTATTGTGGAGGCCCCTGTTTTGTGGGCCCTGAGTTCAGCCACACCCTGATAAATCCGGCCACTGGAAAAATCTCAGTGGTGCCCCCTTCCATCGGCGCCCTAAGCACGGGTTTATTTTGCTTTACAGTTCTCCTAGGCCTGATGATGTGGGAGATGGTAGGTCAGTTGGTTGCCCTAGTGTTCAAGTGAGTTTTGGAATCTGGTGGGGAGAATTAAATAGGATTTGTGTAAATGGCTGGTTGATGTGGACTCGGGCTGAAGGGTTTGTCTCCATGTCTCTGACTCTAAGAACCAAGCCCCTGGCATTCAATTGCTTACCCAAGCAGTATGCTCCAGATTTTCTTTTTATAATTTTTTAAAAACTGAATATGCTTTTCATTTATACGTGGGGTGTAAGCTCCTTTGGAAGACCACCATGCTGTCCAACTGAAATTGCCCCTGGGGACTGAGTGACGCAGTCATTTCAGAGATTGGCTGGTGTATACCCACAGGCCAGACTGGGAACAAGCAACAGATTTCCTTTCCTTTGTTAATTTCAGGGCAGTCTAATATTTTCATGGCTGCTGTTTCGAGATGAGTATTTAATTCCTGACTTAAGTTCCTCATCTTTTGTCTTGGAGTACCAACTTGTTCTTGGGTGAGCGTAATTCTTCGTATAGTTCGGGATGGGGAACTGCTGCCCACTACTTTGTCCAGTGAAGGGGCCTCAACGGTATCGATGAGAGGAGTTTCTCACGCTGAACGGGAAACAGTGTCGTGCAGTATGGTGACAGGCCCGTTCAGCCCACGAGCCCATATTGCCCAATTACACCCGATTGATCTACGACCCCCGGTAACATCTTGAGCGGTGGGAGGAAACCGGAGCCCCCGGAGGAAACCCATGCAGACACTGGGAGCTCGTGCAAACTCCTCACAGACAGTGTGGGATTCATACTCTGGTCACTGAAGCAAGTTTTGTGCTAATTGCTTTGCTGACCATGCTGGATCACAGGGTTAATTCCCTGGAGTATCACGGGGTTCAATGAAAGGGGTTCGTGGGGTTGAGGAGGTGGGTCTCTCTGGCAATGTTGCAAGAGTTGGGGGGTGGAGGGAGAAGAAGGCAGGGTTGCCACCTTGGTTGTGCTCATGGACTTTCTCTGCCTTCTCTCTCCAGCTGTGGGTGGGGATGCCAGCCTGGTACGTGGCTGCCTGCAGAGCCAACGTGAAGAGTGGAGCCATTATGTCAGCCCTTTCCGACACGGAGATCCAGCGGGAGATTGGGATCAGTAACCCCCTGCACAGGCTGAAGCTGCGACTGGCCATCCAGGAAATGGTGTCCCTCACCAGCCCTTCCGCACCCACCACGTCGCGAATGGTACGGGCTGCTGTGTGGAACAGTAGGACACATCTGCTGTGATCGTGTGGTCATGTCTTCGCTTGGAGGGAGGGAAATCTCAGAAATCCTCTGCCCCCCCCCCACCCCCTCCCAAGAACAGTGAAAGATAAATCTGTCAATGTAGATATTATAAAGATCAGGGAATTCAGGGCGGTGGGGATCTGGCACTGAGGGGGTTGAGACTGGTGTAGAACAGCCATATTCGTATCCAATGACTGGGTGGACATGAGGGGGATGAGGTCTTCTCCATCTCCAATTTTCCTCTTTTTCATCCCCCCCCCCACATCCACTGCTCTCTCTATCTCTCTGACTTTATCACTCTTTGAGATTCTCTTGTTCTTTCTCTCTCTCATTCTTCATCTCTCTCCCCTCACTCTGTCTCATTCCCCTCATCCTCTTTTCCCCCACCCTAGACCTCTTCCCCCCCTTGTCTTATCTTGTCCCCCCCCCAGTATCCCCATCCTTTATTGTGACCCTCTTGTCCTCTCTCGTTTTCCCCATTCTCTCTCATGCCCCCACTCATCCTCTCATCCCCTGCTCAACCTCTCTTCCCCCCCCCATCCTCTCTCTCCCCATCACCATCCTCTCCCCCATCCCCCTCGTCCTCTCCCCACCTCCCATCATATAGGGCTGTGTCAAGGGGGTGATAGTGTAGCTCAGAAGCACTGTTTGCATGCACCGAATTCTGGTTGGGATACTGAATCCATCTCTCCCCCTCTTTCCTGGCGGTCCTTTCCTGCCTGTTCCATCCTTGACCATGGGACCAGAACACAGGCAACGTCTGGGTGACACACGAGGAGATGGAGTCTCTGACTGCAGCCACAAAGACGGTGAGTGGTCACATCTGTGCTCCTCACCAATGGGGGCCTTGTTGTCAAGCAGCATTTTAAGCTGAACGTCTGCTATTGGCCTTTGAATTGGTGCCATCTCCTGGTCGAGTGATTCTGCCACCCTCGTTCTTCCCTTTGTTCCTGTGGCCCGGTGTACCTTCCTTCAGGTTGACTGCAATCCCCATTGAATGGCTCGTTTTATTCTGATTCCACTGCCCTTGCATGCAAGGAATTCTAGATCATAAGTCTGCCTCACGACCTTCTTGTTTCAATCCCCATTTTTAAATGGAGCTGCGGATGGGAACAGCTGCTACTTGGTGATGTTTCCATGATTTTGTCCACCCCATCTGATTTTGTGCTCGGTGGAGGTGATTTTGCAGTTTCTCGTGTGCTGGGTGCATGTACCCTCTCTGCAATTCTCCATCTCCTCCTGACTCACGGTTCCACCTTCTGTCCTCACGGCCTCACTCCCTGAGCCCTGCACTGGAGTGACAGCAGAGACTTGGTGCTGGAGTGGGGACTGCAGGGCCCTCCACAACAAGTGGGACAAAGACGCCTTTTTGTTTCCCTGTCTTTGCCCCTCTGCTCCACAGTTTTCAATCCATAATCAAACAATTCACACGAGATTAAAGTGCACATTCCAGATTTTATTCAAGTTGATTTGTGTACGTTTTGATTTGACCATGTAGAAATTACAGCACTGTTTTTATACATAGCTCCTCCATTTCAGGGCACCATAATATTTGGGACAATTGGCTTCACAGGTGGTTGTGAGTGCTCAGGTATGTTTAATTGCTTCACTGGTGCAGGTGTCAGAGAGCTGGGCTTGCTTCTAAGCTTTTGATCAGGGTTGGAGTCTGTAGTTGCCATTTTCAACATGAGGACTGGAGTTGTACAAATGAAAGTCAAAGAAGCCATTATGAGGCTGAAAAACAAGAATGAAACAGTAATATCGTCCAAATCTTAGGATTACCAAAATCAATGGTCTGGAACATCATTAAGAAAGAGTGTCCTGGGGAGGAGTCACGTGATGGAGTAGTGGCCGGTAGGGGAACTCCAGCCCTCTCCAGAAAAGTTAAAAAAAGATAGAGAAAAAGCAAAGGCACAAACTTAAAAACCAAAACAAAGTGAAAGTAAAAGTGTGAAGAAAATGGCAGCGAAGAAAGAAAAACCAAAAACAACGGGAAGAAAAGAAGAAGGAAAGACGTCGGAAGAAGAAGGTGAAGGTCTTACCTGTCCGAAGAGGCCCGCCGCAGAGAGAGAAGCCTGCTCCCACAGGTCAGTGGAGGTCCCGGGCTTGGGACTACAAAAATGGCTCGCAGAGCCGAGTAAAAGGTCGTGACTGCGCATGCGCGATGCGCATGGGAAAAAAACACACTGACGGGAGGGGGGAACCACTGCGGAGTCGATCTCCACAGCTGAGAGAGACACCTGCAGCACAGCAGCAGGTGCAGAACACAGACAATAACGACAACAAGAAAGAAGAGGGTAAAAAGAAAACAAGGAAACAACAGATGGTCAACCCAGAGGAAGAAGAAGAAGAACAGAAAGAAGTGGAAGAAGAAGAGGAACAGAAAGAAGTGGAAGAAGAAGAGAAAAGCAAGACAATGGATGTATCTTTTTTTAAAGAATATATGGAATCAGTGAAAGAATGGCAATTACAAGAATTTGATGAGATAAGAAGAATTAAGAATGCAGAAGAAAAAAATGAATAAAATGGAAGTGGCCGTATCAGAATTGGCAAAAAGAGTGGAAAATATGGAAAAACGAGAAACATTTGTAGATATGGAAGTAGAAGACTTAAAAAAGAAATTAGAAGAATCTAATAAAAAAGCTAAAGAGGCACAGGAGCTGTTAGCTCAGAAGATAGATATAATAGAAAACTATAATAGAAGAAATAATATAAAGATAGTGGGCCTTAAGGAAGATGAAGAAGGCAAGAATATGAGAGAATTTATAAAAGATTGGATCCCCAGGGTCCTGGGAAGACCAGAATTACAGGAAGAAATGGAAATAGAGAGGGCACATAGAACTTTAGCCCCGAAACCACAACCGCAGCAAAAACCAAGATCCATTTTAGTAAAATTCTTAAGATATACAACAAGAGAAAATATATTGGAGAAAGCAATGAAGAAAGTAAGAGAGGACAAAAAGCCACTGGAATATAAAGGTCAAAAAATTTTTTTCTATCCAGACATAAGTTTTGAACTCCTGAAGAAGAGGAAGGAGTTCAATACAGCGAAAACGATCTTATGGAAAAAAGGATATAAGTTTATGTCAAGGTACCCAGCGGTACTTAAAATAATTATTCCAGGGCAACAATACAGACTATTCTCGGATCCAGAGGAAGCACGAAAATTTGCAGAACAACTACAAAGCAGACAGAGAGATGAAGACATGTAATAAGAGTAAAAATGACCACGATCTATATGTATGTGTGTAAAGGGGTATATGTGTGTGTGTGTGTATATATATATATATATATATATATATAGTGTGCATACATGAATGTATCATATTTAGAGGAAAATATAGAGTATAGACAAGAATTAATAAGGGAGGGAAATGGAATAGAGGGAATAAGGAGGGAATTAAAAGAGTGACCTTTGTTACATATGAAAATTGAAATCTTTTCTGGGGGGGCTGGGTGGGGAGGAGTTATGGTCACGGCAAAATCAGCTGACGTTTGCGAGTGAATTCGCAAATCCAAATGGAGAGGGGAGATGTGGTTGCCCGACAAGGGATAAATGACAACTCAGGAGGGGGAGGGGAGAATGGGGGTTAAAGAAGTTTTAAATAGGAGAATAAGGAAAATGTTTGATGTTTTATAAATATTGTCTTATAAAGTGTTCAAAACAAGAAAGCAGAAATGGATAAGAAGGAAAGGTGATGATGGAGAAACGGAAAGGGAAGATAAACAAAGTATAAAATGGCTACGCTGAACTATAGACTTTAAATATTAACGGAATACATAACCAAATTAAAAGGAAGAAACTGCTAAATTTACTGAAAAAAGAAAAAATTGATATAGCATTTGTGCAAGAAACACATTTAACTGAATTGGAGCACAAGAAATTAAAGAGAGATTGGGTAGGACATGTAACAGCAGCGTCATATAATTCAAAAGCAAGAGGAGTAGCTATATTAATTAGTAAAAATGTGCCACTTAAAATAGAAGAGGAAATAATAGATCCAGCAGGGAGATTTGTAATGATAAAATGTCAGATATATTCGGAGTTTTGGAATCTACTCAATGTATATTCACCTAACGAAGATCAAAAGTTTATGCAAGATATTTTTTTGAAGATAGCAGATACGCAAGGGAACATATTAATAGGAGGGGATTTCAACCTGAATTTGGATTCAAATATGGACAAAACTGGGAAAAAAATTAACAGAAAGAACAAAGTAACCAAATTTATAATTAAATCAATGGAAGAAATGCAACTTTTGGATATATGGAGGAAACAACACCCAAATGAAAAGGAATATTCATATTACTCGGCTAGACATAAAACATACTCAAGAATAGACCTATTTTTGTTATCAGCTCGTATGCAAGATAGAGTAAGAAAAACAGAATATAAAGCTAGAATATTATCGGACCATTCACCCTTAATATTGACAATAAAGTTAAAGGACATCCCTCCAAGAATGTATAGATAGAGATTAAACTCCATGTTACTCAAAAGGCAGGATTTTAGAGAATTCATTGAAAGACAAATTAAAATGTATTTTGAAATAAATACGGAATCAGTGAAAGATAAGTTTATACTATGGGATGCAATGAAAGCGTTCATTAGAGGGCAAATAATAAGTTATGTAACCAAGATGAAGAAGGACTATAATCAGGAAACAGAGCAGTTGGTAAGGGAAATAGTAAATATAGAAAAAGAATTAGCAATGAAGGAAGATACAACTAAAAGAAGAGAATTGGCAGATAAAAAAATAAAATATGGAACACTACAAACATATAAGGTGGAGAAGAACATAATGAAGACAAAACAGAAATATTATGAACTAGGAGAAAAAACGCACAAAATTCTAGCATGGCAGCTTAAGGCAGAACAAGCTAAGAAAATGGCATTGGCATCAAGGAAAAAAGACAAACAAATCACATATAATCCAAAGGAGATCAAGGAAAACTTCAGAGAATTCTAAGAACAATTATACCAAACTGAAAACGAAGGGAAAGAAGGGAAAATAGATGAATTTCTAACTAAAATAGAACTACCAAAACTACAAATAGAGGAACAAAATAAATTAACAGAACCATTTGAAATAGTAGAAATACAAGAGATAATAAAAAAATTCTTCTTTGGCTTGGCTTCGCGGACGAAGATTTATGGAGGGGGTAAAAAGTCCACGTCAGCTGCAGGCTCGTTTGTGGCTGACCAGTCCGATGCGGGACAGGCAGACACGATTGCAGCGGTTGCAAGGGAAAATTGGTTGGTTGGGGTTGGGTGTTGGGTTTTTCCTCCTTTGCCTTTTGTCAGTGAGGTGGGCTCTGCGGTCTTCTTCAAAGGAGGCTGCTGCCCGCCAAACTGTGAGGCGCCAAGATGCACGGTTTGAGGCGTTATCAGCCCACTGGCGGTGGTCAATGTGGCAGGCACCAAGAGATTTCTTTAGGCAGTCCTTGTACCTTTTCTTTGGTGCACCTCTGTCACGGTGGCCAGTGGAGAGCTCGCCATATAATACGATCTTGGGAAGGCGATGGTCCTCCATTCTGGAGACGTGACCCATCCAGCGCAGCTGGATCTTCAGCAGCGTGGACTCGATGCTGTCGACCTCTGCCATCTCGAGTACCTCGACGTTAGGGGTGTGAGCGCTCCAATGGATGTTGAGGATGGAGCGGAGACAACGCTGGTGGAAGCGTTCTAGGAGCCGTAGGTGGTGCCGGTAGAGGACCCATGATTCGGAGCCGAACAGGAGTGTGGGTATGACAACGGCTCTGTATACGCTTATCTTTGTGAGGTTTTTCAGTTGGTTGTTTTTCCAGACTCTTTTGTGTAGTCTTCCAAAGGCGCTATTTGCCTTGGCGAGTCTGTTGTCTATCTCATTGTCGATCCTTGCATCTGATGAAATGGTGCAGCCGAATAATAAAACACCAGGAGAGGATGGATTCCCAATAGAATTCTATAAAACATTTAAAGATTTATTAATTCCTCCCCTCCTGGAAGTAATCAACCAGATTGATAAAACACAAAGCTTACCAGATCCATGTAAAACAGCAATAATTACAGTAATACTAAAGCAAGGGAAAGATCCACTCGCACCAGCGTCATATAGACCAATATCTTTACTTAACACAGATTATAAGATAATAGCTAAACTATTAGCAAACAGATTAGCAGAGTATGTACCGAAAATGGTAAATCTAGACCAAACTGGATTTATTAAAAAAAGACGCACAACAGACAATATTTGTAAATTTATTAACTTAATTCATGCAGTAGAAGGGAGTAAAGCGCCAACAGTAGCAGTTGCTTTAAACGCAGAGAAGGCCTTTGAAAGAGTAGAATGGAATTATTTATTCAAAGTATTGCAAAAATTCAGTTTACCAGAGAAGTATATTAATTGGATTAAAGCATTATATAAGGGACCATTGGCGAAAGTGACAGTAAATGGATATATATCAAAGCAATTTAACTTAAGCAGGTCAACACGGCAGGGATGCCCACTATCACCCTTATTGTTCGCGTTAGCTATAGAACCACTAGCAGAATTGATAAGAACAGAAAATAAAATAAAAGGGATAAAAATAAAAGACAAGGAATATAAAATCAGTTTATTTGTGGATGATGTTATAGTATACTTAACAGAACCAGAACTATCAATAAAAGAATTATATAAGAAATTGAAGGAATATGGAGAAGTGTCGGGTTACAAGATTAACGTAAAAAATGAAGCAATGCCTTTGAATAATGCGGATTTCTCAAAATTTAAGAAGGAATCACCATTCAGATGGCAAATGCAAGCAATAAGATACCTAGGTATACAAATAAATAAAAATATCGGCCAACTATATAAACTCAATTATTATCCACTAATGAAAAAATTACAGGACGATTTAGAGCATTGGAAAGATTTACCACTAACACTAATAGGAAGGATAAACTGTATTAAAATGAACATTTTCCCAAGGATATTATACCTATTTCAGGCATTGCCAATACACTTGACAGAGAAATTCTTCAAGGAGTTAAAGAAAATAATAAGGAAATTTTTATGGAAAGGGGGGGAAACCGAGGATAGCACTAGATAAATTAACAGAATGGTATAAACAAGGATGCTTACAACTGCCAAACTTTAAAAATTATTATAGAGCCGCACAATTAAGATACCTATCAGATTTTTATCAAACAAGGGAAAGGCCAGATTGGACTAGATTAGAATTAGATAAAATAGGGGAAAAGATACCTGAACACATATTATATAAATGGGATGAAAAATTGGTACAACATAGAAGTTCTCCAGTATTACATCATCTACTCAATATTTGGAAAAAGATTCATGTAGAAAGGAATAAAACAAATTACCAACTATCAAAACTAATATTGACGCAAAATAAGTTACTCCCTTTTACAATAGATAACCTTTCCTTTAGAGAATGGGAGAAAAAAGGGATCAAAAGAATAGAAAATTGTTTTTCAGAAAATAGATTATTATCCTTTGAACAAATGAAAAATAAATACAATATAACTCAAGATACAGTGCTGGCATATTACCAATTGAGATCCTACTTGAAGGACAAATTAGGAAGCAGTCTGAGGTTACCAGAGGGAAGTAACTTTGAATATGTGATTACAGATACAATGATAATCAAAAGATTTATAACAAATATGTATATTAAACTGCAAGAAAAGGAGAATGAGGAAACAAATGGTAAAACTAAACAAAAATGGAAACAAGATTTAAATATAAAGATAAAAAAGGAAACATGGGAGAAGTTATGTTCTGGAACGATAAGAAATACAATAAATACGAGGTTACGTATGATACAATATAACTGGATACACAGGCTATACATTACACCTCAAAAGTTAAATAAATGGGACCCAACAGCATCTGATAGATGTTTTCGATGTAAAAAAAGAAATGGGAACAACAATTCATGCAATCTGGACATGTGAGAAAGTAGAAAAATTTTGGGAAGATCTAAACCAAATATTAAATAAAATTACAGAAAACAATATATCAAAGAATCCAGAGATCTTCCTCCTAAGTAACATAAAAAACAAAGAATTTGGAATTGATTTGAATGGTGCACAAAAAAGATTTGTTAAGATAGCTCTAGCCATAGCAAAAAAATGTATTATGTCAACCTGGAAATTGAAAGATAATTTGAAAATACAACAATGGTATATAGAAATGAATAAATGTATTCCATTATAAAAAATAACATATAGTTTAAGAAATAATATTGAAATATTTGAACAAATATGGGAGCCTTACATGAAACACAATAGAGAAAACCTACCGGGGACATTCACTACCTAAATTAACGAAAGGAGAAGGAAATGAAAAGAATTGACTCAGTGGAATTTCTTGTTTATTTTTTATTGAATGACAACATTGTTTGACTGGTTTAATGTATCCTAGATTTTGTACTTTAAATGGACGGGGGGGGGAGGTAGGGAGGGTGGGATGGGAGGAGGGGGGGGAGAAAATGGGACTGTATATATTTGAAAAGGAAAAAATATGTATCATGGTTAATGTGGTTTATGGTGTGAAAAATAAAAATTTTTTAAAAATAAATAAATAAATAAAGAGTGTCCTGGTGAGCTCAGTAATCGCAGAGGGACTGGTTTGCCAAGGAAGACCTCCACTGCTGATGGCAGAAGAATTCTGATCACAATGAAGAAAAATCCCTAAATGCCTGTCCGACAGATCTCCAGCAGGCAGGTATTGACGTGTCAATGAATACTCTCCGCAGAAGACTTCACGAACAGAAATACAGAGGCTGCACTGCCAAATGCAAACCATTCATTCGCCTCAGAAACAGGATGGCCAGGTAACAGTTTGGTTTGGACATGTACGGCTGGTTCACTTATCTTTATGGATGATGTAATTGCTGATGGCCGCAGCAAAATGAATTCTGAGGTGTATAGAAACTCTTGCTCAAGTTCGGGCAAATGCCTCCAAACTCGCTGGACGACTCTTCATCCTGCAGCAAGACAATGATCCCAAGCATACTGCTAAAGCAACAAAGGAGTTTATCAAAGCTAAAAACTGGACAATTCTTGAACAGCCAAATCAGTCACCTGATCGAAATCCAATTGGGCATGGCTTCCATATGCTGAGGAGAAAACTTAACGGGACAAGCCCCTGAAACAAGTAGAAGCTGAAGATAGGTGCAGTAGAGGCCTGGCAGAAGATGTTCATCACCTGGTGTCGATGAATCATGGACTTCAAATAATCATTGCGTGTAAAGGATATGAAACAAAGTTCTAAACACAACTACGTTAATATTACAGACCATTGTTTGGTCCCAAATATTATGGTGCCCTGAAATGAGGGGACTATGTATAAAAAGAGCTGTAATTTCTACATGGTCAAACCAAAATGTACACAAATACCTTGAATAAAATCTGGAATGTGCACTTTAATCACCTGTGAATTGTTTGATTACAAATTTAAAACTGTGGAGCACAGGGACAAACAAAGGAAAAAAAGTGTCTTTGCCCCAAACATTGTGGAGGGCCCTGTACATGCACAACTTCTGGGGGAGACGAAGGCTCTGCTCTTTGGGGTGGGTGGTGCACTCTGGTGCCCAGAACAGAGGAAGTCTCCTTATTGAGGAGGGTGGAGCAGAAGGGGGAACCTTTTGCCACCAGTCATCATGGCAATGTCACCTTCCCCAGTTCCATGCTGCTCTTAACCCTGAGTGATTTGTAACGTTACACTAACACTGAACTAACTGTGTTCTTGCATCCTTTCACCTACCTGCCTCACTAACCTTTAACCTGTCCGATGGCAGGAAGCCAAGGAGATCAGCTGGGACCAGGTGGGTTTTTGTTCTTCTTTTAACATCGAGATCCAGTCTTTATTGTTGTGGAAAGGCCTAGGGCTTGGCAGGTGGGGGACCAGGGGTTCTGGAGCAGGGTCCTGGGGCATGGCAGATGAGGGACCAGGATGCTGGAGGCCTGTGTCCTGATACTCAGCAGGTGAGGGGCCAGGATACTGGAGGCCTGGGGAACCAGGATGCTGGAGGCCTCAGGTCCTGATACTTGGGGGAAGCAGGGTGCTGGAGGCCTGGGGTCCTGGGGCATAGCAAATGAAGGGACAGGGTGCTGGAAGCTTGGGGAACCAGGGGGCTGGAGGCCTGGGTCCTGATAATCGGCAGATGAGGGGCCAGGATTCTGGGTGCTCAGCATTCTGTTGGCTTTGCAGATGGGGGCTGGAGGCTTGGGGGGGTGGGGGTGGGGAAGAGACAGGGGGAGGCCTGGGGTTCTGGGGGCTTGGGGCTGCCAGGGTACTGGACACTGGAGGGGAGAACTCCTTGAGATCTGTGAGTATGGGGACTGGATCTGGCAGCCACGGGTCTGGGGCCCAGCCTCCAGTGGGTGAGGTGGTCCTCTGATTTTGGGGAGAGTTGATATCCACCCTATTGGATTTGTGGAGCCGCCCCCCCCCCCCCCCAAATAAAAGAGGAAATGACCACAATCCCAGATGGTTGTTGAAACCAACACAACTAATGAACCAAAGAGGGGAGGGGGGGGTAATGACAATTGGCTTCTTTTATTTCATTGATGAAATTCTCAGCGTGGTGTTTTGTGGGAGTGGGTGGGGCAGACCTGTTTGATTGACAGCTGGGCATTGTATTGTGGACATGTTTGGTTGGAGGAAGGGTTGCGGAAGCACAGCTATTGAATGAGGAGGGTCCTGGGCCTGACCAATAGAATTGGTGGCCTAGCATTAACCAGAGGTGGCCTGAAGGTCAACTGTTATTATTTCACCAGAGAGTGAGGGGAGGGGATATTCAGAAATGCAGTTCCTAACATTTATTCAGGGCATTTTTTCTC
The DNA here is from genome assembly GCF_036971445.1 of Narcine bancroftii. Taxonomy (NCBI): domain Eukaryota; kingdom Metazoa; phylum Chordata; class Chondrichthyes; order Torpediniformes; family Narcinidae; genus Narcine; species Narcine bancroftii. The sequence goes on from NC_091481.1 coordinate 67,298,027, forward strand.
AATTTGTATTTAACCAAATAAGTCTGTCAGGGGTGTCGTTTGGCTCACAAACATTTGAGAAAGGGCCAGAATCTTTATTCTCCCACTGCCACAGAAATGATATTCGCTGCCACTAGTTGCTCTGAGAAGTCGGTTGAACTGGCTGTTCAGTAAAAATCCCTGCCTACGGCCTTTTGGCCTTCTCTGCGTTGAAGAGACTCTGGGCATAGACTGGGAGATCACATTGCTGAGCACCTTCGCCCTGACCGCATCAGTGGCGGGGATTTCCCCATGACCGAGCATGTCAATTCCCCCGCTGACGCGTCTGTCCATGTACTCTCACACCAAGACCACCTGTAAGTTGGAGGAGAAACACCTAATGTTTCGTCTGGGCCAACTGGACGGCATTAACGTCGACTTCTCTGATTCCTGCCACCCTCCTCCCCATTCTCCCTCTCTTCTCCATCCCTCGGTCTTCTTTCCTCCAGCTCTCCACCCCCTTCTCTCTCCATTTACAGAGCCGTCCCCCTTCCTCCTGTCTCCTGGTGTGCCCTCCCTCACTTGTCCACCTATTACCTCCTGCCCCCTCCACCCCATCATTTTGTTCTGACCTACTTTTTTTTAACCTTGATGAAGGCCTCAAGCCTGAAATATTGGTTTTGTATCTTTATCTTTGCTGTATAAAGTAGACTGTTTGACCAGCTGAGTTTCTCCAACGTGTTTACTTCAGCCATGATGTCTACAGAATTACCTTGGCCTTGTTCACGCCTCATTTCCATCACTCCTCTCCTGGCAGCTACTCCAACTGCTAAATCTCAGGCTCTGGAATTCCCTCCCTGAAGCTCCTTCCCTTTCTAAGAACACCTTCCAACTTGCTGGTTGCTTTTTCCCAATATTCCCTGTCGTTCCAGTGCCTTGTATTCGATTCATTTCCTGCAAAGATCCTCCAGACGTTTCACTGTGCTCATTGTGTGTGTGTCGAGCAGTTGAAGTGCGCCGTTGAATATCTAGCTGGTCCCACCCATTCTGCTGAATCTTCACCTCCCCCCACCCCGAACGGAGACCCAGACCCTGATAGTTGCCCGTTTCTTACGCGACTTTCTTCACTTTGGCACCTTTAGATTTTGGCTCATGGTGACATGAACCATGAATGGGTGGGGAATGACTGGCTGCCCAGCCTTGGACTACCACAGTATCGCAGTTACTTCATGGAGTCTTTGGTTGATGCCCGTATGTTGGATCACCTGACCAAGAAGGAATTGCGAGGCCAACTCAAGATGGTGGACAGTTTCCACAGGTTTGGAATTCTTGGCTGACCCAATCCCAATGCTGGCTCTCTATGCTCCCTCCGCTCAGTCACCTCTTCTCCTTGGGCACAGCCCCATTGTTCTAGAACCCTCACTAACCACTAACTAATGTCACTCCAGCCCGTTATATAACGGTGGTCGTGTGATCGCGCTGCTTGCATTTAGCTTTGCTTTCTTTATAAAAAAAAAGGGTCATCCTCAGTTCCTGGAATTGGGAACATAGAATCATCTGCTCTAGAGTTCACTGCGTCTCTGTGCCGACAGAGTTCTCCACACTGACGGGGTTTGACACGCCTTCATGCCGGCGAGGTCCACTGCATCTTCACGCTGGTGGGGTTTACTGCAACTCCGCACCGACGGGATTCACTGTGTTCGAGTTAATTGGTCTAAAATAGACTGATACAGTGAAAACTCTGATAACACTGGACAACAATTTTTTTTTCCAAAAGGTTTGCTTCCTGAAATAAAATTGGGGATTAGAATAGACAACTTCAAGCTGAGCACGAAGATCATTTCAGATTTGCTGCATCTCGTAGGAGGTTGGAGAAACATTAAATTAACTTTTATTGAATTTAGCCTGTTTAATACTGAGCTGAGCTCTCAAGGTCACCAATTTTACATCTGAAGTAGAGCTCATAGTGCAGTCAGGCTGCATCTTTGAGCCTTAAGCGAATATTTGCCACAAATGTAACACGATCTATCGCAATTGTTGGGACATTGACGAGACATTTCTGCTGTATTGAATCTTCCTGAAGACAATTAATGCTATTGTTAAGTCCACTCACTGTGCTATTGCTTGAAGAACTTGTGGATCAGCATATATTCAAACTATAATCAATGTAATGCACAGCGTCTGTATATGTGAGCTGCTTTTATAGCCTCTCTGCATCTATCCTGACTACGCATACCTAGGCCTAAGACAACATTTGTATAGCACCTACACTGAGTGCATGCCCAGGAATGCATAGACTGACTAAAACAGCTTGCTTTGCTAGTAGACTTAAAATATGACAGGAAATCACAAAAACAGGTTATATCCTTAAAGAAAACAGTACGTGATAGGAAAATCTTTCAGTGATTTTGGTGATCAGCAGACCAAAATCCATAAAATACACCCAAAAATATTCGTTGTCCAGTGTTATCTTGCATCGGTGGTTTGGAAATCTTGACGGGTAGGTACACATCCTCATTGCCCAAAGATCCAAATCCCTGTGGGTCCACATGCTGATGAGATATGTGTGTGGGAGCGTGACCGGAGCTGGGGTTTGGAGCCAAGGCTCTTGTCACACACTTAATTGAACTTTCCTTTAATCTTCAATCATCGAAAGGAAGCAACCTTGTAACTCTGTCCCATAGTAAGTCCTGGGAACCTGCCACACCCCATCCATGCCATGGCCACGCCTTGTCAGGAGAGCTCAGTTAGATGCAGTGCATGCAGTATTTTACACATTGCAGCTTGACCTCCTCACTGCTGCAGAGACTGGCCACTCCCTGAGCAAGAACCTCAACCACTGATTCTCATTAGGCGCACTGGGCAGAAAGCCCACCGATCCCAGCAGCCAGTCATTCTATGCCTCAGCGGGCTAACCATCTAAGGCTCCTGATTCCTCTGTGATTCTCTGTGTCACTGCAACCCCTGCCACCCTGATCCAAGAGTTTCTGTGTTGCAGGATCAGTCTGCACTATGGGATCATGTGCCTGAAGCGGCTGAACTATGACAAGAAGGAGCTGGAGAGTAAACGAGAGGGGAGCTTGGCGCAGGTGAAGGGTGAGTGAACATAGAACATGACAGCACAGTACAGAACCTTCAGTCCACAATGTGGTGCAAGCCTGTAGAACGATAGAACATCACAGCACAAAAAGCAGGCCCTTTGGCCCTTCTAATCTGTGCTGAACTATTATTCCACCTGGTCCCACTGACCTGCACCCAGTCCATAGATCTCCATACCCCTCCCATCCATGTATCTGTCCAAATTTTTTCTTAAATGTTAAAATTCAGCCTGCATTCATTACTTCAGCTGGCAGGTCGTTCCACACTCTCACTGCTCTCTGTGGGAAGAAGTTTCCCAAAACTCTTACCCTTTCACCTTTAACCCATGTCCTCTGGTTGGTCTCTCACCTCCGAGTAAAATGGCGGTGCTGGCTCGACGGGCCGAAGGGACTACTCAAGCTCCTATTGTCTATTGTCATTCTTCTACGCTCCAGGAAATAAAGTCCGATGCTGTTTAATCTTTCCCTGTAACTCAGTTCCTGAAGTCCCGGCAACAATATTCTCTGGACTCTTTCAAACTTAGTGATATCTTTCCTGTAGTTAGGTGACTAAAACTGCACAATCCTCCTAACTTGGCCTCACCAATGTCTTTACTATAACATCCATCTCCACAACAATCTAATTCTTCCTTACCTCCCACCAGTTTTCTTGTATCCATGTGTCTGTCGAAGAGTTTTAACTGCCTCCACCACCACTCCTGGCAATGCATTCCACGCACCCACCACTCTCTGAGTAAAGAAATTTACCTCTGATGTCTCCCCTAAACTTTCCTCCACTCACCTGGAACAGAAGTCCTCTGGTATTTGCAATTGTTGACCCAGTAAGAAGCTGTCCACCCTCTCATAATCTTATATACTTCTATTTAGTCACCTCTCATCCTTTGCCACTCCAAAGAGAAAAGCCCCTGGCCCTGTAAACTTTGCTTCATCAGACATGTTCTCCAATCTGGGCAACAGGCCAGTAAATCTCCCCTGCACCCTCTCCAAAGCTTCTACTCCCATCCTGTAATGAGGTGACCACAACTGAACACTCCAAGTCAGAATCAGAATTTATCGTAGTGAGCTAGTCACAAAATTTGTTGTTTTGCAATAGCATCACACAGTGCAAACTCCACGCAGACAGGTAGAATTTGGGTGCGTGGAGCAGTGAGGCAGTGGCTCCACTGTCCCACTGTCAAGTTTATCGTCCTCCGATTGCACAAGTACAACCCGACGAAACAGCGTTCTCCAGTCCTCGGTGCAAAACACGCAGACACACAACCAGACATGACATACAGACAGACAAAAATACCCATGCAGCACAAGTATTCATATGTACAGATATAAAGCCTGGCGGTGCTGGCTCTGATCCTCCTGGATCTCATTCCCAACATGAGCAGCTGAAAGACGCTGTGTGTGGGGTGGAGGAGGTCCTCAATGATTTTGCGTGCCCTCTTCAGACAATGATCTCAGTGATGGAGGGGTGGGAGACTCCAGTGATCCTCTCTGCCGCTCTTATGGTCCTGTGGATTGGCCTCTGAGCCATTTCTCTGCAGCAACCGTCCCGCACTGCAATGCAACCGGCCAGGATGCTCTCTATAGAGCTCCTGTATAAAGTTGACATGATGGTGGCCGGTAGCCTTGCCTGCTTCAGTCTTCTCAGGGAAAGCAGTTGTTGTACCTTCCTGACAAGTGAGGAGATGCTGTGTGTCCACAATAGTAAACTCCAAAGATCTTGGTGCTCTCCACTCTCTCCATACTAGAGCTGGTGATGTGTAGTGGAGGACGGTCGTTTCTGGTCCTCCTGAAGTCCGCGATCATCTCCTTCGTTTTGTCCATGTTGAGACTCGGGTTGTGCCAGATCATGGGATTTTCCACCCCTTCTCTGTAGGGCGACTCATTGATGTTGCTGATGAGGCCAATGACTGTTGTGTCCCTGTGCTATCCATTCCCAGCAGTCCGAGAATCGACTGTGGGGAACCAGCAGCACCTTCGGCCTTGAGTAAAGACAAGCCCCTGCCTTTCTGCTACCCCCTTACATGCAGAAAGAGGCTACTCAGCCTCTTCTCCACCATTCAATAAAATCTTGGCTGATTGGATTCCTATTTGCCCTCATAACCTCTCAGCTTGTCATCCAGCAGAGCAGGGAGATCTCCCATGTCCTAGACCCCACTCTCCTCATCGCAAGGGGATCAGTTTCTCAGCATCGACCCCATCAAACCCTCCCATCAGTCCATCAGTTCTTCAGTGAAAGTCCTAAAATCCTGACTGCTCAGAGATTGGGTTGGTCCAAATTTTCAGATTTTCCGGATTCTCGGGCAGTACTTTTAACATTCAAATATAAGGAGAAATGAACAGATACATTTTGAAAGTTTATTCATTTGCAAATACTGCAAAGCCTTTACAATGCCAGCAATCTAGACTGGACCGGGATTCGAATCCTGCGCCATCTAAAAGGAGTTTGTACGTTCTCCCGTGGGTTTTCCCTGAGGGGGGGGGCTATGGATTCCTCCCACCCTTCAAAACATACCGGGGGTTAAATGGGTGTAAGTTAGGTGGCACGGACTTGTGGGCCGAAATGGCCTGTTTTACAGTGCTGTATGTCTAAATTTTTTAAATTAAATTAAAATTAAACAATTTTAAAGGTAAATAGAGTCAATACTTGACAAAAATTGTAAACACTAATGTTTTTCACTGCAAAAAAGAACATTTTAAGGCTTGAAATCATGTTTAAAAATGAACACTGTAAAAAGAAAAAAACAGTATACAAATGAAATCATTTGTGATAACATTACCTGCATTGAACAAAGTCGTTTGTTTCCATTGTTCATCTGTGGTCCTTACACACGCAATCAAAACCCGCTAAATTTTAAAAGTTTGAGAGTCTCGAACAGATTCTCAGGTGGTCCAGATTTCTGGCATCTGGATTTTTGGACTTTTACTGTATATTTTTATTGGAATTGGGTGACGAAGCAGGTCAATTCTATTTCATGTTCTCTCCAGATGTGATGGTGTGGACGAACGATCGAATGATGGGCTGGGTCCAGGCAATCGGTCTGAAGGAGTACAGTAACAACCTGCAGGAGAGCGGAGTCCACGGGGCATTGATAGCCCTGGATGACACCTTCGATCACAATGACGTAGCGCTCCTGCTGCAGATCCCCATGCAGAACACACAGGTGCGATCCCCTGCCCCTTCTCTCAATGACAGCACCTTCCACGCGGTGAATGTACTGAAGCCGCTCTGTGGCAGGGTCATCAGCCAGCACCGAGCCGCTAAAGGGGGTGAGAGCAAGGTCGCGGAGTGGGAGTTGAGAAGGGAAAGGCTGCTCAAGGTTACAGCTCAGTGTGCTGGCTGGCCTTCCACACGGAGGGAGGGGGTGAGTAGTGGAAGAGAGAGTAGTGCCAAACTTGGGCAGCTGACTTGGCCCAGGTGAAAGCCTCAAGGGGAACTATTTCTTTCAACAGACTTTGGGAGGTGTTGGGAATAAATGGAAAGAGGGAAGCTGTTAATTGGGCAGTGTCGTGACCTCCAGAAGATCATATAAAATTCCTGGTGTCCAGCACCTAGATGCCGGATAAGTGAATTTTCCATTTGCTTGTGCTTTTGCGTGATTGGCAAACTAACGGCAAGGCGCGCCAATTTTAAACTTCTGGGTTTTTTCTTTAACTTAGTTATTTTACATAATTTTTTTTTTGCCAGTTGCTTGAGGCTGCCGGTGACTTGAATTCCAAATAACAGGGGTTTTACCATATCCAATCAGAGCTGGGGGGATGGGATCCCTGGTGGTTCAGCAGTGCTGGGAGTGGAGTTGGTCAGACCTGGTCACGAGGTGAAGAGCCTGTGGGATATTGTTGATGAGAGAAGATCGGATCAAAGTTCACGTCTGGCCTCCATCGTCAGACTGGAATAGGATTTGAGAGAGAGGAGTACAGTTAAACCCATGGTATCCAGAATTCAAGCAAGCACCAGCCTCAAGCAACCGGCAATAAATTTATTTTGAAGTGTAACAGAGGAAATGCATCAACCACTAAGTGCTCAGCAAGATCCCAATAACCTGGATTTAAAGATTGAAGGATTTGTATTGGGTATGGCACTTGAGAAGATTTGTCAATATGCAGCCACTTAATGTATCCCTGAACTGGTGAAGACTTTGCAAGTGATGTTCACATCTTTAAAATAATTGTACAAAATTTTTTTCAAAATAATCTGTTCAGGCGTCTTAATGATGAAAAGCAAAATACTGGAAATGGGAAGGAAAAAGCAGACGATCGAAGGCATCATCTGGCTGGGCCCTCTGGGGAAGGAAACGGGGTTAATGATTCGGGCTGATGACTTTTCGCCTGATCACGGCCAGACTGAGACCACCCACAAATTGGAGCAACAGCACGTCATCTTCCATCTGGGGCAGTCTCCAACCGGAGGCTACTAAACTCTCCCATCTCCTGCCCCTCCATTCTTCCTCCTACCGCCTTTCCCCAGTGTATATACACACAAACACACACACACACTGTCTCTCTCTTTTTCTCTCTCTCTCTCACTTCTCTTTTCCCTCTCTCTCCTTTCACAGAGCCAAAATCAATTATCACCTTTCGTCTTATATCCAATTAACACCTTTTAGCTTTTTGTCTCGATTCTTCCCCCTCCCATTCTTCCTCCCCCACCCACCCCCATTCTCTTTCCGGTCTTTATTCAGATGCCTTACTGTTATTTATCACCAGAGAACATACAGGCATCATGTACATCCCTAAGATTCTTTTTTCCTGTGGGTGCGGCAGAATTACCACTAATTGGTAGTGCAAAAAAAGTACATAACGTATACATGTAAACAAATAAAGAACTGTAAACAGGTAATGAAATGTAAACAAACTGACTGAAGAATAATTTTTTAAAAAATCAATAAAGTCCAAAGATCAGAGTCCATGAACAAGTCCCTGATTGAGTTTGTCGTCGAGGAGTCTGATGGGGGAGGGGGAGCAGCTGTTCCTAAACCTGGTGGTGCGATTCTTGTGGCACCAATACCCCTTTCCTGATGGCAGCAGCAAGAACAGAGCGCGTGCTGGGTGGGGTTGGTCCTTGATGATCACCGCTGCTCTCCGACGGCAGGGTTCCCTGTAGATGTTCTCGATAGTGGGGTGGGCTTTGCCTGTGATGTCCTGAGCTGTGTCCACTTAAGTTTTGGAGGGTTGACACTCGAGGGTATTCGTCTCCCCACCAGACCTTGATTCGCTTTTAACTTGAAGAAGGACTCAGGCCCGAAACGTCGGTAATATAACCTCCTACGGACGCTGCGATACCAGCTGAGTTCCTCCAGCATTTACTGTGTTTTTACTATAATCACAGCGTCTGCAGCATTCCTTTCACCTGATGACCATTGAAGGCCACGAGCCTGAAACTTGAGCTATATTTCTCCCTCCACAGATGCTGCCCCACTTCAGATTTTAAAGAAGATTTGCAGCAGTGTTCTTGGAGCTTCTTGGGTACGATATCTTCCTTGCGTACCCCTGAGCTCCCTCTGATTCCGTTTCTTGTTTCCACAGGCTCGTCAGATACTGGAAAATGAATTCAACAACCTCCTGCTTCAAGGAACTGACAGGCGAAACGAAGAGGTCAGTACAGGTTCAGCTGATCAGTCAGTGACTTAGAACGTTGGAAAGAGGGGAACAGCTCTCGGAAGGAGGTGAATGCGCACAACCATGGCCCTGGACCCAAGATGGGGGTTTGTCCTAGGCACCCAGCATCACCCTTGTCTCGATGGAATTTGTGTGTGGCTACATCAGGTAGTGCGTAAACTGAGTCTTACTGTGTACTGTTATACAGGTCCCCAATATTGGAGAGGCATAAAGGATAGAACACTACATCACAGTAACCAGCCCTTCGGCCCATGATGTTGTGCCAACTCGTATTTACCTATCATTAAAAAAACGAATCCCTTCCTACTCATAACCCTCAATTTTTCTTTCATCCATGTGCCTGTCTAAGAGTCTGTTAAATGCCCCTATGGTTCCAGCCTCCACCACCACCTCTAGCAAGACATTCCAGGCACCCACCACTCCCTGTGTAACAAAAAAACATACCCCTGACGACACCTCTAAACTTCCCTCCCTTTGCTCTGTCCTCTGGTGTTTGCTACTCCTGCCCTGGGAAGAAGGCGCTGGCTGTCCACCCTATCTGTGTCTCTCGGAATCTGGTCGACCTCTATTAAGTCACCTTTCACCCTTCTTCGTTCCAGAGAGAAAAGCCCCATCTCTGCTAACCTTGCCTCATAAGACGCATCTCCTCTTCACCCTCTCCATAGCTTCCACATCCTTCCTGTAATGAGGTGACCAGAATTGAGTGTGGTCTCACCAGAGATCTGTACGTCACCTCCCCACTCCTGCACTAATGAAGCCCTCGTTCCATTGGCCTTTTTAACTATCCCATCAACCTGCACAGCCACCTTGAGAGATCTATGGATTTGGGCCCCAAGGTTCATCTGTTCTTCCACACTGTTAAGTATCCAACCATTAACCATCTACGCTGCTTTCGTTTGACCTACCAGAACGCATTTCCTCACAATTATCTGAAATAAACACCATCTGCCACCTTTCTGCCCATCTCTGCATTCTGCTTCTAATCCTGTGGTCACCTGCAACAGCCTTCAACACTACGCACAACACCCCCAACCTTCGTATCATCCGCCAACTTACTGACCCATCCCTCTATGCCTTGGCCTTCTTTGTGAACCCTAACCTTGACCAGTGGTCAGCCAGCACAGAGCCAGCCATGGGAGAAGGACACGGTGGATCCTGTGAGAAGTAATTTAGCAGGATGCTTCTTTGCCAGGATCCACACACACAATCCTGCTCAGTTGGCAGTGAGACAGATCCTTTCCTTAAGAACCTTGTGTAGTCAAGACACACGATCCTGCTCAGTTGGCAGTGAGACAGATCCTTTCCTTAAGAACCTTGTGTAGTCAAGACATTTATTTTAGGCACACAGCACAGAAACAGACCCTTTCAGCCCATGAGCCCGGGCTGTCCAATTGACCTACAAGCCCCTGTACGTTTTGAGTGGCAGGAGGAAACCCACGCAGACATGGGGAAAATGTACAAACTCCTTACAGACAGTGCCAGATTTGAACCCAGGCCATTGGCGCTGTAACAGTGTGGCAGTAACCGTGCCACTAATGGGGTATGCAGACAGGAAAAGTGTAAAACCAAATGCAGGCAGATGGAACCTGCCTGGTCAGCCTGGGCAAGTGGGCTGAAGGCCTGGTTTTGTGTTTCAGAACTCTTGATTCCAGAAACTCAATCCCAGTGCACGTTAGGACGGACGTGCTAGAGGTGAGATAGTCGTCCACCTCTTTGTGGATGTGCATTTGTCAAGAGGAGATGGCAGTTGTCCTGACAGAGATGTGCCCCAAGAACCTCCCTGTGCAGGCAGCCACTCTCCCAGTGGGATGCAGTTCAATTCAATGTGGCTTATCTTGCTTTTCAATCCTATCCCTCTAGAAGTGGTCAGCACAGGCTTCATGAGCTGAAGGGCCAGTTTCACTGTTCTAAGTCTGAGGGTTTGCTGTTTTTTTTAACTTATGAGTTGCTTTCTTCTTCCTCCTTCGGTCCCTAATGGATTTTTCCCCTTTCCCCTTTGACCATCTCCAGGGCGACGCCAAGAACTTCAGCCGAGCCCCTTCGTGGCGCAAGCGGTTTCGGGCAAAGGAGATGCGTGACATGACCTCGGACACATCCGAGACTCTCCCGGCCAACTTCCGGGTGACCGCAGCAGCCATTACCTCACAGAGCGTGCAGCTGCGCAAGGTGCAAACCGATAGTAAGTACTGTCCCGACCTGCTTCTCTCTTCACGTGTGCTCCCCGCGTACTTTTATTTCAGATTTACAGGGGTCTGCAGCATTTTGCTTTTGGTCCATTGAGATTGCAGAAGCAAGGGTTGGAATTGGAAGAACGATGACAAAGACTGACTGATCTGGTGAATGGAATCATTCTTTTTTTGAATATTTATAAATTTTTAAACCACAATAATAATTATGTTCAATTCTAAATTATTTCAAAAGAAATTATGCATGTTGTATATAAATGGTCTCCACCTACGAAGTTCTGCATCCCATCTTTCCAGGCCTAAATCGATTTCTGACTTCCATGTTATTGCTATACATTTCCTAGAAACTGCTAAAGCAATTAACACAAATTCAATTTGATAAATATTTAATTTTAATTTTGCCCTTATAGCCTTAATATTACTCAATAAAAATAACATCGGGTCTAATGGGAGTTTGACCACTGACCAAAATTGTCTAACTCTAAGACATTGCCAAAAAATGTTCCAACCTCCTCGGATCTACATCTAAAACCTAAATCCGATACGGCAGCATTTAATCTATTTCATTTTTGTGGAGTCAAAGGACAGAATAATTCTTGCCTGAAGTGTTGTTGAACCGTAACAAACAGAAGTGAGAGGAGGCCATTCACCTGCTGTACTATCTGAAGGGATCATGTTTAGCCCAGTGTCATTTTCCTCCACTAACTGATTTCTTTAATATCCAAGTAAGAAAGCGACGTGATTCAGTGACCTTGCAACAAGTTCAAGGCTGAGGCGCATGAATCGTTCCACCTTGCTGAAGTGGATCTTTATCACCTCATCCACCTTCTCCAGTGGTGCAGCATGACTGGAGGCAGCTGAAATGGGACTCGAGCCCACTTCTGGGCCCCACTCTCTGGGCTGCGTATGGGGGAGGCACTAGCAGCGGGGGTGGGGGAGATGACCAGGAGCTAGATGCTGAAAAGTGGCGGCAGACGTGGACGAGGTGGCAAAGAAGACAAGGAGATGCTGGCCTTAATTGACCAGAGTCCAGACCAGAGGTGGCCAAACCTTTTTTGGTTGTAGGCCACTGTCCACATGTAGAAAAATATAAAGAGTTACGGGCCAAACAATATTAAACCCGGAGTTTTCAACCAGTTACACTGCAAGAAAACGGTGTTTTTATACCAGAAAGCCCCAATGCCATCAAAAATTAATTTCCTATCAAGATAACTGTACGACACGACTGAACAGTTTGTTGACATTTCAGGCGTTTATTAATGTGCTCACATATAACATTTCTGTGTCCTCTGCTCTTAAATTTAAATGAATACAATAAACCTCTTTAAAACCTTCATTCAAAGAGCAGAGCAAAGTAAAAAGCTGGATGCAAAATATCCCTCCACAACTCTCAGTGGATACAGTTCACGGCCCAAGTATCCACCTTACTGATTACAATGCCATGTGTACATCTGTAGACAGGCAAATAAAATTAACAGATTCCTTTTGAATCAAACAAACACACATCCCGTTGACCTTGGTGAAAAACTATTCATTTTTGCACCGTGTCTGAAATGTTTGGCGCTCCCTCGCTATTTTCCATCTTTTTGGTTCCACCATGTTTAATCAACTGAGGTAAACTTTTTTTAATTGAGGTAAAAGTTTTTAACTGAGGTAAACTTTTTTAAAACTGAAATAAACGTTTTCATCGATGAGTAACATTGCAATGGTTGCTCTAGTAGTTGTTCAAAATGGCAGCAACATCTAGTGTTGAAACTAAAAAGTGCAATTACATCCAGTGCAAGTTATTGTTAGAGACCATGTTCCATTTTATTTTTAAAATTCACCCTGAGCCACTTAAAAATGGGTGACAGGCCTCAGTTGGCCCGTGGGCCGTAGGTTCACCACCCCTGGTTTCTAGACTATGAGAGCCCAGGGCGTCATGCTACAATTTCCTTCACCTTTGGTTGGGCTATAGCTCCAATGTTATGTGCTGTTCCAATCTTAGGAAGGACATGATTGTGATGGAGAGGGGGTAGGGGGTGTGACAAGGACAAATAATGGGAGGATAATGAGAAATGTTCTCCATGACACTGATGTCCAAAACAAGAAGGCAAAGGTTTGAGAAGGGAGAGCTTTGGAGAGGATCTGGGGAAAATATATTCACGCAGAGATTGCTTGAAACAAGGAACATGATGCCCAAGGTGATGGCGGGGTATGTGAATCACCATGGGAGACAAGACCATAAACTGTGCTGGTAAATGGGATTGGTGTAGTACAGTAGGCAGTATGGTGGGCTGAAAGGCCTGCGATATTCTGACTCAGAAGGTGAACTGAAGGAACAACCCAGGGCTGGTCTTCCACCGAACCAATGCAACACATTGCCAAAAATTCAAACAATTTTATATCTGTGCACTCTTGTTTAATCAGGTAATGCCTCAGGGACTCCGCGCGCTGACACCCCATCGATCCGCACATACTCGTGCTAGCACCACTCAGCAGGTAAGATCCAGTTGTAAGTCCCATGGAGATATTGGGCCAGGGCCGCCTGTTGGGGTGGAATGTGCCTGCACGATGGGACGTGGTTGGGGGGGAGGGGAGAACATGGGGTCGGGGCACAAGAGGACGAGGGCTATGTGAAGATCATTAAAGTCCTGCAGCTCATTGCTGTGTTAGGCAGAGTCTGCGATATCCCGGTGCCGTGCCTCGGTGGGTATGGGGGCTGCCTCACGGCTCAGGACACCAGGGGTCAGTGCAATCCTCAGCTGCTGTCTGCGTGGAGCTTGCACAACCCAGCTTACCCCAGCACTCTGGTTTCCTCCCACATCCATATCGGTTGGTTGGGAGACGAATAAACCTGCAGATACAGGAACTCAAAGCAACACCCCAGAATCATGGAGAGGGGAAAGCAGTTAATGTTTGCAGGTGCTGCTCAGAGCTGTGACAAGACTGGTGGGCCCAAAGGGCCAGTTTCTGTGCTTCACAACCTCACCCCCTCCACTCCTTCCCAGACCACCATCATCATCCTGGGAGTCTCCACCAGCCTCCTTCCCTGTCCCAGGACTCTCCACTCGCCTGCATCCTCCCATCTGCGACCTCAGATCATCGAATGTTATCATTGGGTCCCTCCCTCAGCCAACTCTTCGAGTCAAGTTAGTCTTGACCTGAAGCACTGTTTTTCATGTTGCAGAAGGGCTGTGCTCCTGGTAAAGGCTGGGCCAATGCAGTAAAGTTACTTTGGTCCAGTGGAGACTTATTGTCAGAGAGCATACACGACATCACATAAACCCCTGAGATTCTTTTTCCTGCGGGCCAGGCAAGATTGCCACATATTGGCAGTGTAAAAAGAAAACTGTACACAACGTACAGATGTAAACAAATAAAGAACTGTAAATAAACTGTGCCATAACAGAGAGAAAAAAAGTGCAAAAGTAATCATCTTTAAACGAGTCCCTGATTGAGTTTGTCATCGAGGAGTCTGATGGGGGAGGGGGAGCAGCTGTTCCTGAACCTGGTGGTGCGAGTCTTGTGGCATCCATACCTCTTTCCTGATGGTAGCAGCAGCGAGAACGGAGCGTGTGCTGGGTGGGGTGGATCCATTGCTGCTGCTCTCCAACCACAGCCTTCCCTATAGATGTCCTCGATGGTGGGGAGGGTTTTGCCCGTGATGTCCTGGCCTGTGTCCACTACCTTTTTGGAGGACTTTACGCTCAGGAGTATGGGTGTCTCCATACCAGACCGTGATGTTGTCTTTGTCTCTCTGTAAGGCTGCACTGCCTTTTTACTGCAGCACTTGGGGTCGACCAGATGGGCTGCTGTCAAAGTGAACCTCCTTGCTTGTTCCATGATGCGCGCGCAGTGGCTGGTCGGCGTGCGCCTCACTGACCCGGTGTGACCATTCTTCCCGCAGATCCTGAGAGTGTTGGGTTGAGCAGCTGTCATGAGTGTGTCCCACGGCAGGAAGAAGGAAAGAGCAAGCAAAGCGCATCTGACTGTTAAGAGCGAAAGGCTTCCTTCGCGTCCAGGGAGAGCAGGCAAAAGCCCAGGGAGACTCTTCAAGAACTCTGCGACGCTGCCTTGCTTTTTGTTCTCCTGTAACTCTATGGATTCCATGTCCGAGGTGGGAGCCCTGGCGTCCATCTTGCTTGGCTTAGATTGCCAGCAGGTGCACCTTTACAGAGAGGCTCCACACCAGTTTAAAGCACCATGGGTTCATTTCAGTCCGGAATGTAAATAGAACGATCCTCCCTCCCATGTCCCCTTGTCCGAGGCTGGGGTTTTATTTGTGTGCACGTGCGTGCGAGTCTGAGCGTGTAATCGTGAATCTCCAAGTTTTCTTTTTAGCCCTGGGGCTTGCCCTGAGCCCTCAAGCTGGATCTCCTCCACCCCCCTCCCCCTCAGAGTCGGAGCCCGCACCGTCGTCTCATTGGTACAGTTCAAGAGGGCGGCGCAGTCAGCGCAATGCTGTTGCGGCACCAGCGACCGGGGTTTGAATCCTGCCCTGTCTGTAAGGAATTTCTCCCCTGTCTCTGCGTGGGCTTCCTCCGGGGGCTCCGGTTTCCTCCCACCCCATTGGAAAGTGTACCTGGGGTTGGTGGGACATTTGGGTGTAATTGGGTGGCATGGGCCCGTGGGACGAGAGGGCCTGTTACTGGGCTGGATGTCTAAATTTCAAAAGTTATAATAAATAAACTGGACCCAAAGTCTATGCCTGGAACAGCAGTGTCTAAATAACAGACCCCAAGCTGAGAGACAAGGTAGAGATTGGGTCTTTTATATTTTAGTTTTACCTGTCCAGGGACAGTATGATGGGGACTTATCCGACCCATTGCCTGCTCCTGACGTGGTAATGGCTGCACGGAGGGTTGGATTTAAATCCACTGGGAGTGTGTGTTGGGGCAGACTAAGAGAGACACCTAACCTTTGCTGACCTTCATCTCAGTCCTTCATGCTGAAGCCTTCTGTGTGGGAGCTGGTTCACCGGAGCAGGAGGCACTACCCTCCAGGCCGCTCAAAAGTCCGGGAGTGACAGGAGGGAGGTTGCCACCACTTTCCCGATGAGGCTCCTGAAGAGGGCTTTCTGCGGCCACTGGAATTCAGTGGCTCGAACCTGGAGCGCTGGACCAGGGGTGGGTGGGGGGAGGGGGGAGAGTCTGCGGCGGGAGACTCTGCCCCACCTGGTACGGTGCTGCTCGTCCACTCCTGGCCCTCTGTGTGTGTGTGTGTGAGTGTGTATGTGGCACAAGCTGAGGCCTTGACCCCACAGCTCAGCCTTTTGTTCCAGTCCCTCGCCCCCAACCCGAGTCCCCACCAGTGCTGTGTGGAACTGAGTCTTGGTTTTATTTCTATCGATATTGAGCATGTGTGTATCTCAAGGACTCTCACTGCCAGCGAAGCATTGGAATATATTTAATTCATCCGAGGGGTGGGGAGGGTCCAGGCAGGGACCAGCCCGATCACCGAATCTCGCTGAGGTCGGAGGCCAGGACTCTCTCGAATCATCCTGCGCATTGCCCAGCGAGGCCCAGGCCACACTCTGTGCCACAACTGCGGGATGCCGGCAATGTGGTGACGGGCTGCAGAGAGATTCCTTCCACAGTCCTCCACTGCAGTGAGCTCCCACTCACTGCGCCACCCCCTTCCCACTTCGCCACTGGCCCCCTCTACCCCTCAGGATCATCTCATGTTGGGACTGGCACCAATCTGAGAGAGTCCTAGCGTGAAATATGGTCAGTTTAAATCTTATTGTAATTGTAAATTAAGCTTTGCTGTCAGTGCACTGAATGGTTTCACACCTTCAGTGATTCTTTTTTGTAAATGGACGATGACTACTTATTTAACTCGTGTAATGTTCTATCATTGTTCTGGAACATTCTTTGACATTATTTTGCTAATTTTTACTCTACTTCGAACGAAGAAAAGACTCCTTTTTATATCAGCCTGATGCACTTCATTGTCCCGTCTATTTTTATTTAATTTATTTGTGCCACGCGCGTTACCAGGTGAGTGAATTGTATTTAATGTATTTACATAAAGGTCTGTGTCAAAACTTGCACCTCTTAGCTTTATTGATAAGCCTGGGTCCAAATCCAAATGTAAACCAGAGCCATGCAGAGGTATCCCCCTCTCTAACCAATGCTCTTCACTCCTCCTCGCCTCCATTTGTGATCTTGCGGCAAGATTCAGGGCCTACTAGTTGGGTGCTACTGCGTGAATAATTCTGACGCAAAGTCCGCAGGCTGTCCAACGAGCTTAAACCTAAACTTGTGCCCACTGGGTCTCAGTATCTTTGCTGGCTCCACGTGTCTGGCTGCCCCCAAAGGCCAGCTCGAGTCTTTATACGGGCCAGTGATTGACAGCCAGCCAGGTGGGGCCAGCCACCCAGGTTGCCTCCCTGCAGGTACAGTGGTTGCCCCCTGCTGGCAGGAGTGTGGCCAATGTAGTGGTTGTATCGCCACAGGATGACACTGGACAACGAAGATATTGCTTCTTGAACACTTTTGGGTGTATTTTATGGATTTGGGGCTGCTGATCACAAAAATTACCTTCATATTTTCCTATCAATTAAAGTTTTATTAGATATAACCTATTATTGTGATTTCCAGTCAAATTTTAAGTCTACTTCAAGAATACAAAACCATGAAGTGTAACGTGTCATTAAAAATTCATTTTCTGCATTTGCACTTGGACATCTTCCCGGCTGATCTCGATGTCCGTTGGTGACGGACACGGGGAAAGGTTTTACCAGGACATTGTGACCATGGAAAAGCAGTGTCAGGGCAACTGGAATCATCAATGCTGGCCGACTATTGTTGGATACTGACATGAGAAGCATCAGATGCTGAGTACAAATGAAAATCAGCGGGAAAACATTTTTAGGTCAATTGAACTAATGTCAGCATCATTATGCGATTAAACAGGATAAATTCAATCAAAGTTCATTTTTCTCCAACTTCCTACGTGATACAGTAAATCTGTCTGGCCTGAAGCTGTCTATCGTAATCCCCCACTTTATTTCAGAAAGCAAAAATTTGTTGCAGAGAACTGACATCCCATGGCCAAGCTGGCTTAAACTGATGGTGTAACCAATCACTGGGGACCTCATTTCACCAGCCGGCCTTTGCCTGTGGGGTTTGACACCTCCTTAGTAAGCAATCACTGCCCTCTCCTCGTTTTGCTGAGGTGAAACATCAAAGTCTGCAGACACTGAGATTGTAGTGAAAACACAGAACTTGCTGGAGGGACCCAGCTGGTCTTGCAGCATTCATAGGAGGGAGGCAAAGATATGTTACTGACGTTTCGGGACTGAGCCCTTCTTCAAGCATAAATAGGCAGATGTTTGAATTAAAGACGAGGGAGGGGGAGGAATCCAGTCCTAACGCCCAAAAGGAGTTGAGGCGAGAATTGATTTTGCCTCATGGTTTGGACTCTTCCTTACAGCACTGTGGAAGCCAACTGTCCCTCGCCTGAGCTCACCACCTTCACACAGACGGTAAATGCCAATGATGCGCAGGTCCCCCTGATAGAGCTGACCAGATATCCAGATGGAAAGCCCAAGCCCCATCTCAATTCGGCAGTAGAAGTTTAACAGCCAAAGTTAAAGCAGCCAGAAGATTGATTCCAATACGAGGAAATCCCAACTGCAGCTGTCTTTTTTTTTTAGTTTTTTTTAATCTTTTTTTTTTATTTTTTTTCTTTTGTTTTTTTCTTTCTTTATTTCTTTTTTTTATTTTTTTTTGTTGGGGGGAAAGGGGGGTGTTGGACTAACCCAACTGTCCACGTCGCTGGTGCCTCCTATTCAAAGCAAGGTGCCAATTTTAATCACAGGCAGCTCCTCAGCGAGAAGGATTGCAGGAACAGTGGATTAGTAGCCTGGGTCAACCTCGTCATTTCCCCAGAACTAGCAGTGAACCGACCTCCAACAATTCATGGAGAGAAATCGCCACCGTGTGGGCAGTCGGCGGATTGCTGTTGGGATTGTGCCGAGTGTTTTGCTGCCTGTGTGCCCCTATCAGACGCCTAACAGCCTGAATACGCCTGAGATTGTCTGATCTTAGAAGATGAGCAGGCTCAGGCCTGTTCAGTTCTTGGAGGGGAGACCACCCAGGAATACCAGGGCTATAGGTTTCTGTGGGAGGCGCTGGATAAAGTGGCGACTCTTACAGGAGACAAAAGTTACATTACATGACAATAATGGAACCCTGACCTTTATTAATGCTTCTACCTCCAGCGACACCCGGCTCTGCTCCTTCCGGCCTTCTCCTCACCTATTTCCTTTATCCAGACCTCTGTGACCTCTAGATCTTGCCATGGTCGAGCCTCTTGTCCATTAGCGGCTGCGTCTTCATCTCCCGAGCGCAACAATTGCCTGTCCTCTCTCCATTTACATTCCCAGTTCTGATTGAAGTGCTCACCACCCTAGGTGAAGGGTCCCCTTCCCCCTCTTGCTCATTGACAAAAGGGTTAAGCAACTCCAAATATTCAAAGTGAAACGCGAAAGTGCGCTGCATTCATAGTTAAAAACATGGAAATGCTGGAGTAACTCAGCCGGTCTTGCCGTGATTACAGGAGGTAAAGATGTGTATCACTGACATTCCGGGCCTGAGCCCTTCTTCAAGGTACAAACAAAGAACAGGAAGGTGTCAAAATAAAAGACTGAAGGCCGGCCGATGGGAGGAGTCCAGATCAACAAAAGGTGTTAATTGAATATGATAAGAGGAGAGGTGAGAATTGATTTTTGGCTCCGTGAAAGGAGCCAGGGGAAGAGAGAGAGAAAACGAGGAAAGAAGATGGGGTGTGGTGCTCTGTTAGCCAGAATCAAACACACACAAAGATAAAGACTACAACAGGCTTTATCCACAAAGACTTCCACAGAGCCAGGCTGGCTGTGGCTGCAGCAACTCTGAGTGAGGCCTTGGGAGGCCGGCGCAGGCTTATATCCCAGAGGGTGATTGACACCCGACCGGGTGGGGCTTGATGTGTTCAGGCCGATTGATTGACAGCCAGCCAGGTGTTGTCCTGTCCCCTTACACTCCTGCAGTTACAGAGGTTGCCCCTGCAGTAGGCCGGTGGTGTACCACCACAGAGAGAGAGAGAGAGAGAGCTAAGGGAAAAGTGACAGGGGTGGGGGTCTTTAATAGAAACTGGAGAAGTTGATGTTGATGCCATCTGGTTGGAGGGCGCTTGGACAGAAGTGGAGGTGTTGCTCCTCTAATTTGTGTGTGGTCTCAGACTGGCAGTGCATGAGGCCACGGACAGATGTTAGCAAAGAAATGGGTAGCCGCTGGGAGATCCACACTATTGAGGCAGGCAGAGGCGAGATGCTCCACAAAGTGATCTCCCAGTCTACGTCCCAGCCTATCCATCCTCACCTTGTAACTCAAGCCCAGTAGCGCCAATGTAAAGGAGCAGAATTAGTGTGGAGTCATGGAGTTCCAGGCTTCAGTGTAGAAACAGGGTTCCAGGCCCAAAGTCCGCACCACCGAAGGTCTGGTTGGTGCCAGCACAGATTAGTGGGCTGAAGATCCTATTTCTGTGCTAAAACACAAAATTCTGCTCGAGTTCGACAGTCTGGTTACAGGAAGGATATTTCCCCTGGCCAGCTGAGTTTAGAATCATTTATAGGATATAGGGTAAAATATGAGAGAATGAAGAATTCGGGGGTAAACCTGTGGAGTCTCTGAAGAGGATAGATTTATAAGGCCATAGGAAATAGGAGCAGGAGTCGGCCATCCGACCCATTGAACCTGGCCCTCTATTCAATAAGATCATAGCTGATCTGATGGGCTCATCTCCCCCCCCCACCGGCCTTTATCCTGCATCCCTTATCCCGTAATATGTAAAAATCTATGCAACCTTGTCTTAAGTATATTCACTGAAGTCACCTCTCTGCTTTGATGGGCAGCGAATTCCCTAGGTGCGAAAGGCATTGAGGTGCAGAGGAGAGTGTGGGAACACGACACCGAGGATCAGTGCGGAGCAGGCCTGTTGTGCTGAACAGCCATGCTGTGATTGTACGTGTCCTGGAGCTTGCGGGGCGGCTTTGGGGAGTCAAGAGGTGAGAGTCACACTGCAGGATACCCTGCTTCTGTATTCATGTGGGCTGGTCCAGCTCACTTCTGGTCAATGGTGATACCCCAGGCTGTTGATGGTAGGAGACTTGGTGACAATGATACAAAAGGATGTCAAAGGGAGGTGGTTGGAGCCTCTTGCCATTGTCGAGTACCTTGTGTTAACCATTTAGGTCTGTTAAATAACTCGGGATGGTGAATTAATCTACATACATCAGTGATTCTCAACCTTTTTCTGTCCACTCACATCCCACTTTAAGTAATCCCGATGCCATCGATGCTCTGTGATTAGTTAGGGTATGTGGGAAGGAAGGTTGAGAATCGCTGCTCCAGACCCAATTGTTACTGAAATATTTTGCTTGAGAAATATTGTTATTGGCCCATTTCCTTTGGAGTTCTGAAACCCTGCACATCACGAGTCAATCAGGGATGATTTCCAACTTTTTCTTCTCACCCACATCCCACCGTATGCAATCCCTTACTAATCACAGGTCATCGGGATTACTTACGGTGGGATGTGAGTGGAAGGAAAATGGTTGAGAACCACTGGCAAGTGTGGGAAAAAGATGATCATGTTTAAAATAATCTGAATGAAAGGTTCTCAGGGTGGACACTCAATGCTCAAGCAGTAACCAGGGCCTTGCTTGGTTCGTAGTGAGAGTGGCATGGTCAAGGATTACTCCCACCATCACTGCTGCAGTGGTCACCCACCTCTTTATGGGTCATCTGAATCCACAGTGTTCCAGTGCAAGGAAATGTTGCCAACTGGTGCTTCCCAACTTGCCGGAGGTCACCCACTGAAACTCAGTGCATACACTACGGGGTGCGGAAGGACAGTGGCATTTATTCTAACCATCAACAACTGTGAGCACACTTAATAGGATGAGAGAATCCAATTGCCAAACATTATTAAGATCCAAATTTATTGGCCAATTCCTGGATATTCTTCAAACGTCAAGCTAGGACATTCTGAACAAGAGTAATTTGTCTGTTGAGATTCACCCCCAATCAGATTATCAACTTCCAGTAGCCAATGCTGAAGCTTTGAAGTGTAGTTAGTTGTTGGAAAAATGGCATCCAATTTGGACACAGCAAGATTGAATGTGAATTGGCCTGGACAGTGAGGGGGGGGGGGGGGGGGGGGGGGGGCGGGTCCTCTGTGAACCTCTGAAATCATGCCATGGGATGTTTGATGCCAATAATGCTGCTCTCCGAGTGATGGCCTGCGTTCTGTGCCAAAAACCTTAACATCTTCTTCAAGGCTAAAGCAAGGAAACGGAAACACCTTCGTAGCCCTGCTCACCCCTGTGAATCCTTGTGCTGAGGCAGTGGCCTTTGATGCCCTGATGACTCAGGTGTTTATCTAAAAGGTGTGGGACTCTGCACCATACCACAGGACCTGGTTGGCGTAATGGCGGCACGGTTGGTGCAGTGCAACGCTTTTTACAGCGCCAGCGATCAGGACCGGGGTTCGAATCCCACGCTGTCTGTAAGGGGCTTGTACTCTCTGCCCGTGTCCACGTGGGTTTTGTCCGGGGGGGCACCGGTTTCCTCAGAAACGTACCAGGCTGTAGGTTATTGGGGTGTAAATTTGGTGGCACAGACTCGTAGGGCCAAATTGGCCTGTTACCGAGTTGCATGTCTAGAATTTTTAAAAGAGACCTGCTTTACAAATGTCCAGTTGCACTGTCGGGAGAAAAAATTCCCACTCACATCCCTTCAGAACATCACTTGCGTACCTTAAACCTGATTCCCTTGGTTTTAGATACCTGCTAAAAGGAGCTGCTTTTCACTATCTCCTATCTTCCCCCCACCCCCATCATTTTGTTCACCACCATCATGTTTCTCCCACCCTGCTCCACTGCAAGGAAAAGGAACCCACCCTCCAGGCTCTCCTCAATCCCAGCTAATGTTCTGTTAATCCCAAAGATAAGGGGGTTGGCCGATGAGGAGAGATCGAGTCGTCTGGGACTGTGCTCGCTGGAATTTAGAAGAAATGAAAGGGGATCTTGTAGAAACATGTAAAATTATGAAAAGCAGAGATAAGATAGAGGTGGGTGAATTGAGACCAGAATTTGGGTCAGGGTAGTAGATTTAGGATGGAGATGTGAATCTGTGGAATTCACTGCCCATTGAAGCAGTGGAGCCTACCTCAGCAAATATATTTAAGAAGGTTGGATGGATTTTTATATAGTCGGGGAATTAAGGGATGTGGGGAACAGGTAGGTCAGTGGAGATGAGCCGATCATCAAATCAGCCATTGAATGGCGGGGCAGGCTCGACGGGACGGATGGCCGACTCCGGCTCCTATTATGAATCTTCTCTGCCCCCTCCCAATGCAATCACATCCTTCCACTTGTGTGTTAACTAGAACAGTGAACATTGCTCCGTTTGGTTGGGGGGAGGGTTCACGAGCCTCTCTGGCGTGGACCGGCACGCCAATCACAGGCCTCGGTATTCAACCTAGGTATAATATCCAGACAGAAAATGACATCCTCCAATTCTGCCAAGAGTTGTATGGGATGAGAAAGGAAGCCAGAGATTTAACCCTTTCATGGCGATGGCAGGGAGTCACCCTTGACTGGGTAATCCAGGTGGGACAGGTGTTTGACCAACTTTATTCCAGCATTGACAATAATTAACATTAATTTAAACATTCACTTAAATACAGACTTTTAAAAATTAAAATAGTTAAAATAAATAGTTAAATAATATTACAATTGAGAGTGTCAATATGAGCATGAAATATGTTACTGTATATGCCGGTGTATAAGACAACTTTGTATAAGATTATCCCAAGTCAGGCATCTATAGCTGTCAAGTGGAGTGATGCTGCTGGGAACATTTAATATTCTAATTCCCAATCTTTTAAAAGCAAATGACCCAGTAAAGGTTTAAATGTTACTAGTATATTTTAAACTAAACCACCACCTTCTTAAACAGGCCGTTTAAAGCCTGTGGACGGACCCTGCAGGGGAGTGCAGGGTTTGGATTTTTAAGGTTTGGATTTTATACTCCCTGTGTAAGATGACCCCTGGTTTTAGGGTAAAAATTTTAAGATTCAGTACAGTCTTATACGTCGACATATACAGTAATTATTGCTACTAATCATTATTATTTATCTTAGACCCTGCCCACTGCAACCGGTTCAAGGGTCAGAGGGGAAATGCGGCCATTGGGATTGGCCAGTGGGAATGGTCGGATGGCAGTGGGAGGTTTAGGAAGGAGAGTCCCCTCCAGTGAACTTACCAAATTACCTCCACATTATTAAAGCCCAGAGACCAGGGTCAGTGTCAGAACAAGTCGGGGGGCATTATGGTAACTGTGGGGGGCACAAAACATGCTCAGTGGGGGTGGGGTAGTGCCTACCTATTTACCGTGGACCTCCTCCGTGCGCCGCCCCTCTTTCCAATGTATCAAATGCACTGTTTGTATCGCATGGAGAAGAGTGCCACTAATGCTGGGGGTGAGTGGTCACAATACCTCATGGGGGGGCAATGCCCGAAAATGCCCCCCACCCAAGGTGCCAGCCCTCCAAGAGGCCTCTGTGATCTTCGCACGTTTTCCCTGAAGGGAGGGGCAAGAACTGAACCTGTGGTTCCCTCTCTAATCCAGTTTACCCCCCCCCCCCCCACAATACAAGGGTCAGCGTCCAGAATTTGGTCGGTCTCTCCTTTCTCCCCCCCCACCCCTTAAACGGGTTAGACATTGGTGTAGTGGAAAGAGAATTAAGACCAGGAGGACGTGACCTATCCCCACCCCCTACCCCCCCCCCCCCACCCTGCCTAATCAAATGGCTCGTAGCCCTTTTCCTGCCAGATCCTGAATCAGAGGTTGATGGGGAAAGACGCAGGAATTGGAACCACATTCCTAAAGGGGAGGCACTTGATGGGGTCAAGAGAAGATTGTGAGGGATGACATTTCAGGAGACGGGGGCCTGAATGGTCCTCAATCTATCATCACAAGCTAACATCCTGAATGTCTGTGGGTGTTTTGGAACGTTCTGGTTCTACCGATGTGTCCTGCTGGAGTCGAGTTTGGGAACGTGCTTGCTTCAGGCGAGTATGCAGGGAGATCTCCAGTAGCTCCTGACATGTCCTCAGACACTCCTAGATAAGGGGCAGAAATGAGGGTCGGTCAGGTCAGCGTCCAGGGACGGGACACATTGCATTTTGAAAGAGACTTTGGAATGTCCCAAAACAGCTTCACAGTTAATGAGAAATATTCCTGCTGGGTGCAGCAACCGATCCCACAGCCCCTCCTGTCATCTTCCGTGGCAACACAGAAAGAGGTGAGCTGCCTCCTTGAGCCCATCTGCTCAGCCTCATTCCTCTTCTAATGTCCCAGCCACAAAATTCTGCAGACACCGTGGTTGAAGTAAAACCACAAGGTTGGAGAAACCCAACAGGTCAAACAGTGTCCTTTATGCAGCAAAGATCAAGATACAGAAACCAATGTTTCAGGCTTGAGCCCTTCATCAAGGTGTGAGCAAAATGTGGGCAGGCACCCAAACGAAATGGTTGGGGGAGGGGGAGAAGGGTAAGTGGAGCAGCTCCTATAGAGATAGGTGCTAAAGGGTCGGTTAATTGACCAGGAACTCACGGAGGGAGAGGTCCCTTCAGAAGGCGGAGAGGGGAATATGTGCC
The DNA here is from genome assembly GCF_036971445.1 of Narcine bancroftii. NCBI lineage: Eukaryota > Metazoa > Chordata > Chondrichthyes > Torpediniformes > Narcinidae > Narcine > Narcine bancroftii. The sequence continues at coordinate 67,323,577 of NC_091481.1, forward strand.
TGGTGGTGGGATCACATTGTGGGTAGTGTAAATAGTGGAGAAGGCTGGTGGGGTGGTAGATGAGGACAAGGGGAGTCCTGTCCTTGATGCGGATGTGCGAGAAATGGAAGATAAGCGGGTGAGGGCTGAGTTGCTCGTGATTGAGGGAAAGCCACGTTGTTTGAGCAGAGACCCCACACTGGGAGAGGTTTCTCCGCTTGGGGGTGCAAGAGGTTGGGTGGCAGAAGGGTGAATGTGGACCGGTGGGGGAGAGACGTGGCTGGGTGGGCAGAGGATGTGGGGCGGAGAGAGCGAGCGGGAGCGCTGATTGGGCTTAGCGCAGCTACTCACCGTGTTGCAGCGGATGGAGCGGGCGAGCAGGTCGGTGAGCCCCTGGTTCTCCAAGGGAATTCCCGGCAGACTGAGGCGGAGACCGCAGATGGCAGCAGCGAGGCTGGCGGCGCCGATCACCGATGGTGGATGCGACACGAACTCGGTGTCTAAAATGATGTGGTCATCAGCGGCTAGTATCCCCATAATCGATGGTCAAAGACCAGCTCCCTCTCATACTCCCCCTCCCCCAATCCCTACCCCACCCGAGGCATCGTGGTGTCATACAGCAAATAGGCCCCGACTTCTCCATGAGAAGTTGCCATTCTGGCAATTTGCCTGCGTCCTGAGCCCCTCCCTATCCCTAAATCTGGCCAATGTCTTTTGAAGGTTGTTATTTTACCTGTTTCTACAGTTCCATGTTCCAATATGGACCACCACTGACTGAAAAGGTTGGCTCCTGGGGATCTCTCCCAAATATTTTCCATCTCACCATAAACCCATGCCTTCTAGTTCCACGATTATCTACCCTGGGACAAAACTGTCTGCTAGAATCTAACGTAACCCCTCTTCTTTCTGACCAGAGCCTCAATACCCTTCGTCAGGGTTCCTGAACCCTTTGGACTCCGTGTCCCAAGACTGGTTTTATGCCCAACCACCAGCTGGTCCCTACTGGTGTTCGATTTGTAGTTTACCCATGGACTTAGTCCAGAGTCCACATGATGAAAGTTTTTAAATGGCCGGAGTCCAAAGGGTTAAACTTACCTGCCTTGTTCTTCACCCTACCAGGAATGAACAGATTCACCTTTTAAAAACATTGTACTTTCCAGCTACCCCCTCACTTACAAATATCCCCTCCCAATCAAACCTCTGTGGGTTCCAACCTATTTGTTCCAAATCTGGTCTTAACTTGTGAACCAGTCCCGTCTCTCTCTGTGACTACGTTACAGTCACTCAGCCCAAAGAACTCGACTGTCATGTCGGTCGCTTACCCGATCTTGTTCCCTGCAAACCCACACCTGCCCCAACACAAGACACAAACCCCAAACCACCTCGACCCCAGTTGCTGGTGTCGAGCATGGGGCCCTCAGCTACCTGTGCTGCAAAGTGCGATAAAAGTCTCGGTGTGCCTGCGGATCAGCCGCTCCCGTGCCACTGCTGGTCCGAGCACCTCCAGCAAATGCTCCACAAACTCCTGTGGCGTGGGCGCTGCGATGTCCCACTGCAGCTTGTCAAGGAGAAGCAGCTCCATTGCCTGTGGAGAGATAGGGCAGAGCCTGAGAGAGGCCAGTGATGGTCACAAACACCTTGTTCCCTTCCCAGCACCTAGAAGAGTGGTTCTCAACCTTTTTGTTTACACCTTAAACACTCCCTTCCTAACCACGGTGCGCCCATCTTTCCAACCATGGAGCGCCTATGCCATAGGATCCACAGCCTTCCCTACCTCACACCCATTACCCTCCATTTTCCTTTCATCCATGTGCCTGTCTTAGAGTCTTTTGAATGTCCCTATTGTACCAGCCTCTCCCCCTCCCCATCCCCCCCAGTAATGCATTCCAGACACCCACCTCTGACATCTCCCCTAAACCTTCCTCCTCTCACCTTAAGGATCTCTGGTATTTGTTATCGTCACCCCAGGAAAACGGTGTTGGCTGCTCACCCTATCGACCCCCCCTCTATTCTGTCACCTCTCATCGTTTGTTGCTCTATCAACATTGCTTCATGTGTCCCAAGTAAATCTGCCCGAGGTGTCTGCACTATATAAGGTGCAAGGACATTACCCCACTGCCCACTGGCTCCATCACGTGTGTGTGTGTGTGTGTGTGTGTGTGTGTGTGTGTGTGTGTGTGTGTGGGTGGTTGTGAGGCTGTGTGAGTGCCTGGGAGAATGTGTGAGAGAGAGTGTGTGTGTCTGTGAGAGTGTGTGAGAGTGTGTAGGTGCATGTGTGTGAGAGATGGTGGGCTTGAGAGTACTTGTGAGGGTGTATGAGTGAGTCTGTATGTGGGTGTGTAAGAAAGTGTGGGTGTGAGTCTGAGAGTGAGTCAGTGTGTGGGTGTGAGTGAGTGTGAGTGAGTCAGTGTGTAAAAATGAGTGTGGGCGAGTGAGTCAGTGTGTAAAAGTGAGTGTGGGCGAGTGAGTCAGTGTGTAAAAGTGAGTGTGGGCGAGTGAGTCAGTGTGTGGGTGTGAGTGAGTCAGTGTGTAAAAGTGAGTGTGGGCGAGTGAGTCAGTGTGTAAAAGTGAGTGTGGGCGAGTGAGTCAGTGTGTGGGTGTGAGTGAGTCAGTGTGTAAAAGTGAGTGTGGGCGAGTGAGTCAGTGTGTAAAAGTGAGTGTGGGCGAGTGAGTCAGTGTGTAAAAGTGAGTGTGGGCGAGTGAGTCAGTGTGTGGGTGTATGTGTGTGAGTGAGTCTGTGTGTGAGTGAGAATGAGTCAATGTGAGGGTGTCAGTGTGTGTGAGAGTGAGTCTGTGTGTGGGTGTGAGAATGTGTTTATATGAGAGTGCATTTCCATGTGTGAGGCCGTCCAGATTTTCTGCTCTGGGCTGGATGTGGACAGGATTTACTGGAATGTCTCTAAAGAATGGAAAAGCTGAGATACAGTGAAACTAGAGGAGATTTTGGAGAGACGTTTAAAGTCTGATAACAAGCTAGCAGTAACCGTAACGCAGGGGCTGGTGAGAATGTGCAGGAACCTGGACATATCAGGTTTTTTTGGAGATTAGGAACTGGGGGGGATGCCAGAGACTGAGCAAACCTGTGAAATGAATGTCACAGAGGATGCTGCTCGCTCTCTCTCAGTGTGGCCTGATCCAACATTCACTCTGACCAGGTGTGGTCCCACAGATACACAATAACTTGGCAGTGAATACACCAGTCCTGCTCTCACTCTCTCCACACTCCCTCTCTGATCCCACAAACCTGGCATTGTTAGAAACATTGCATTTCTGTGATATCTTCCACAAACTCTGGGTGGCTGAAAGCATTTACTATCAGACAGCACAGGAACAGGCTATTTGTCCCATCACGACTATGCTGTTTGTTAGATTTATTCACCTACATTTTTCCCATGGCCTTCTACACCTTGGCGGTTGCAGCCAGTAGCTCCCTTGTGGACTGGCAAATCAACGGTAGTGCCCAGTCGTGGACTGGGCAATCAATGGAGCTGCCAAGTCATGGACTGACCAATCAATGGAGCTGCCCATTGTGGACTGGCCAATTGATGGTAGTGCCCAGTTGTGTTCTGGCCAATCAATGATGCTGTCCAGTTGTGTTCTGGCCAATCAATAATGCTGCCCAGTTCTGGACTGGCCAATCGGCAGTAGTGCCCAGTCATGGACTGGCCAATCAGCAGTAGTGCCCAGTCCTGGCCAGGCAAGCACCTGGAGCAGGGTTAGAGTAGGCCAGCAGAGTGGAGAAGGCAAACTGCTCCATTTGCTTGTGAAAGAAAGCACAAGGTGAAGAAGTACAGGGGTTGAAGAAAGAATCCATGGCCAGTGATCAGACAGGTGGACAAAGTTGGTGCTGGTCAATTCCTGACCCGGGGAAGCCTGTACTGAAACAGATAAACAAGGGTTTAACTCATCCAGTGAATGAACAACTCTTCAAGGAGGGGATGAGGAGAATGGAGCCCAGAGGCGGATTGACCATTCGGCTGAGTAGGCTTAAGCCTAGGGGCCCGGAAGGGAGGGGGGGCCCAAGAGCAAAATAAAACAGTTTAATTGAGTGAACACATGAATATTTTGGATGATGTTCCAGTACTTTTGTTTTCTAAATTAGGCCCCAAACATTTAAACATTGAGAAGTAATGCTTTGAGGACTTTGTACTGCAGCCGCAAGGTTGTGTTTACCATGACGACGTTATTACATCATGAGTTGGCGTTAACATGTGCGTTTACTGGTTAAAGACAATGAGCGAGGCCTGTTGGAACACAAACGCCAATATTGTGAAATCTATAAAATATGATGATAAACGGAAACTTTTCTTTTGTAAGCCTGAGTTTTACCACTCCATTATGCGACAATGCCAGGCAGAACGTGATTACATGAACTCACTTCTGGAAAGGATTGTTGCTGCAATTAAATTTCATGCTTCTACATGTAGGACATTATACACAGTGCAACATTATTTAATGTTAACTTAACGTCGCTTTATTCTATTCAACCAAGGGTGGGGCGAGGGGACCAAGGTCAGGGGGAGGCCTGAAGCTCAGCCTAGGGACCTGGGTGGTAGTTAATCCGCCACTGCTGAAGCCACGTTGCTACGGAGACTAGCCTCGGTGAAGAGAGAATCCTCGGCGTCCGGGCGCGAGAGAGCAATGGCCAAGAGTCGAGAGGAAGCCCTAGTATCAGAGACAAGAAGGTTGGAGAGAGTTCAATGTCAGCTGTCTAGCCAGCATTTGGGTAAACATTGAACCGCTGGAGGGACGCAGCAGGTCAAGCAGGTATCCATGGGTAGATATGGTAGGTCAATATTTGGATCAGAACCCTTCACTGAGGTTATCTCCGAACTACTGCTTCAGTAATTGTCTTAATAGTCTTGGAATTTATTAGTATACCAAGATACAATTTAAAAATAACCCAGTATCTGGCACCTATGGGGATTAAGAGATGCCGGAGAAGTGAATTTTCTGTTTGCTTGAGACTATGTTGCATGGATTTACTGCTTGGGGAAGGGTGGGGGGGGGGGTTCAATTTTAAACTTTCACATTTTTTACCTCTTTATTCTCAGATATTTTTGCCAATTGCTTGAAGCTGCTGGTGACTTGAATTCCGGATAACAGGGGTTTTACTGTATTATCAAAGGATGTGTAAAATGCAGGTTGTATATCAGACCTACTGCGTGGTCACAGAACATGGACACTGGGCATTCCAGTACAACCAATGAAATGCTTTCAGATATAATGGAAACCCCATCACAGGTTTCTGCACAACAAAGCTCCCATAAGCAGGGTAGAAAAAGTGATGCTTGACTTGATGGGCTGAAGGGCCTGCTTCCGTGCCTCTGTAAATCCATGAGGCACAGTCCCTGCTCGCTCCCAGGCAGTGCCTCCCTCCTGGAATGAGAGGGTCACGTGACCTCTCCAAGCAGGCAAGAGATCAGAAGTGACCTCACCTGCTCATCAAGGGTCAAATCTCCGCACCTGTGAGTATGATGCGTGATTGGCCCTCACAGCTGACGTGTGATTGGTTCTCCAGGTGCCAATCGATGGTTAGATCTGCCCACAGGTGAGGCTGACATGCAATTGGTCCTTGCAGGTCACGTGGACGGGCACCGCATTGATAAAAGCCATCGGGTGGAGCAGCTCCTTCAAGCTTCAGATTGCAGGCCATGGGCCGCACCAGGGTGCTGCCTGCGATGGGCCTATCCTAGATCCTAAGCCTGGGTGACGCTGGAGACCAGATTCATGTGTATGTATTTATTAGTTGTGAATAGATTACTGTTTATTCTGCATACCATTTCCTGTGGATGGTGGGTACTGTAGGTTTAACCCTCATTTAGTTATACTTGCCTGTGGGTGATGGGTACTGTAGGTTTAACCTTCATTTAGTTATGCGGTATACTTGCCTGTGGGTGGTGTGTACTGTAGGTTTAACCTTCATTTAGTTATGCGGTATACTTGCCTGTGGGTGGTGGGTACTGTAGGTTTAACCCTCATTTAGTTATGCGGTATACTTGCCTGTGGGTGATGGGTACTGTAGGTTTAACCTTCATTTAGTTATGCGGTATACTTGCCTGTGGGTGGTGGGTACTGTAGGTTTAATCTTCATTTAGTTATGCGGTATACTTGCCTGTGGGTGGTGGGTACTGTAGGTTTAACCTTCATTTAGTTATGCGGTATACTTGCCTGTGGGTGGTGGGTACTGTAGGTTTAACCTTCATTTAGTTATGCAGTATACTTGCCTGTGGGTGGTGGGTACTGTAGGTTTAACCTTCATTTAGTTATGCGGTATACTTGCTTGTGGGTGGTGGGTACTGTAGGTTTAACCTTCATTTAGTTAGGCGGTATACTTGCCTGTGGGTGGTAGGTACTTCATTTAGCTATGCGGTATACTTGCCTGTGGGTGATGGGTACTGTAGATTTAACCTTCATTTAGTTATGCGGTATCAGCCAGCTCCCCACCATGATTACCAGCCCCCCCACATCTCCATCGGGCACACAAAACTCAAAACGGTCAACCAGTTTACCTATCTCGGCTGCACCATTTCATCAGATGCAAGGATCGACAATGAGATAGACAACAGACTCGCCAAGGCAAATAGCGCCTTTGGAAGACTACACAAAAGAGTCTGGAAAAACAACCAACTGAAAAACCTCACAAAGATAAGCGTATACAGAGCCGTTGTCATACCCACACTCCTGTTCGGCTCCGAATCATGGGTCCTCTACCGGCACCACCTACGGCTCCTAGAACGCTTCCACCAGCGTTGTCTCCGCTCCATCCTCAACATCCATTGGAGCGCTTACATCCCTAACGTCGAAGTACTCGAGATGGCAGAGGTCGACAGCATCGAGTCCACGCTGCTGAAGATCCAGCTGCGCTGGATGGGTCACGTCTCCAGAATGGAGGACCATCGCCTTCCCAAGATCGTGTTATATGGCGAGCTCTCCACTGGCCACCGTGACAGAGGTGCACCAAAGAAAAGGTACAAGGACTGCCTAAAGAAATCTCTTGGTGCCTGCCACATTGACCACCGCCAGTGGGCTGATAACGCCTCAAACCGTGCATCTTGGCGCCTCACAGTTTGGCGGGCAGCAACCTCCTTTGAAGAAGACCGCAGAGCCCACCTCACTGACAAAAGGCAAAGGAGGAAAAACCCAACACCCAACCCCAACCAACCAATTTTCCCCTGTAACCGCTGCAATCGTGTCTGCCTGTCCCGCATCGGACTTGTCAGCCACAAACGAGCCTGCAGCTGACGTGGACTTTTTACTCCCTCCATAAATCTTCGTCCGCGAAGCCAAGCCAAAGAAAGAAGAGTTATGTGGTATACTTGCCTGTGAGTGGTGGGTACTGTAATTTAACCCTCATTTAGTTATGTAGTATACTTGCCTGTGGGTGGTGGGTACTGTAGGTTTAACCTTCATTTAGTTATGCGGTATACTTGCCTGTGGGTGATGGGTACTGTAGGTTTAACCTTCATTTGGTTATGCGGTATACTTGCCTGTGGGTGATGGGTATTGTAGGTTTAACCCTCATTTAGTTATGCGGTATACTTGCCTGTGGGTGGTGGGTACTGTAATTTAACCTTCGTTTCACAATCATGAGTTGAGATGGTTAGCAGTGATTTACTTGCACCCAATGTTTAGTTATTTGTGTAAATTATTTGCTGTGTGTTTGAGTGTGTGTCCTTTTATGAATTCCCTGTGTGTAAATAAAGACTGCAGTTGAATACTAACACGTGTCCATCTTTGATTCTCTATGACCCCGTCAAACCCATTCTGTTCATAAGACCTCCCAAGGTATCAGGTGGGGCTTCATGACACTGCAGCACTCCGTCAGCACCACAACCAGGGCTTTGTGCTTGATTGGCGGCGAGGAGCCACACCTTCATGGACAAGTTCCACGAAAGAGGGGATTTTGATTCCAGGGAATTGATCTCCATGCCCAGGGAGATCGAGCTTGCAGAGGAAGCGCTTGACAACTCACCGTCAGCTCCTCGGGCCTGATCGAGTGGATTGTGTAGGCACACAAGGTCTCCGCGCACAGTGGATGGGTCTGGCGGAGCTTTGATGCCAGGAAGAGGCAAGCGGACCCCAGCAACTGGAATCTGGATTTCTCCAGCGGCATCAAGGACAGGAACCGGTCCAGATAATTCATCGCCAGTGGAAACACCTCCTTCTCGCAGCCCTCCTCTTCACAAACCTGCCATTCAAGAGACACAAGGAGGGGGTTACATCTTGATCGTCCTCACAGAGTTAATTAGACCGAGGTTTAATAACAAGTAGATTGAGACCTGGAAAATGTTCTGCTGCCTATAGGAGATCATTGGTCATTACAGGACACTTATGAACTGGAAGGCAGCAGGAATGAGATTTCTTGTCCGTTGTATCAACGTGGTTGGTCCAAATCAGGTCATTGGATGGAACGTGAGGGTGGGAGGAAAGGAAGGAGTAGAAGAGAGGGAGAGAAGGAGGGAAGGTGGATGAAGGATTCCCATTAAAGAAATGAAAGCAGTGAAAGCCTGCCCGAGATCTGGATGGACCTTCCCTCTCCATCTGGAAAAGTTGGTGAAAAGAAAGAATGTGCAGGACTTTGGGGTGGTGTTCCAAAAACGAGGGGACAGTTCCTTTAAAAATACCAAATCCTTCAGCAAGCAAATTTTTTTTTTAAAAGGTAAAGCAACGGCTGGAAATGTGAAATCTGGAACAGATCTGGACTTTGATGAAGGGCTCAAGCTCGAAACATTGGTTATGTATCTTTATCTTTGTTACCTAAAGTTCCCTGTTTGACCTGCAGAGTTTCTCCAACTTTATGTTTATAGATCTGTGACCCCCCCCCCATAACATTGGAAAGACATAGCAGGTCAGGCTGGGGACACACAATGAATGTTTCCCCAGCCACTGCCCAATGTTTAGGGAGCACTTCTAAGTTTAAATTTAAGATTATTTGTCACATTACACCTGATACAGTGAGAAGGATTCTTCCAAGAGCAGTCTAACAGGTCAACTCTAAGCACACAATTACAGAGTCAATGATAAAAGATCAATTCCAGTAAAAATCCTAAAATCCAAACTGCTCGTGCACAGATTGGGTTGGTCCGGATTCTTGGGCAGTACTTTAAAAATTCAAATTTAAGGAGAATGAAGAAGAGGTGAACAGGTAAATTTTGATAGTTTACAAGTTGAAGTTGTTGGAGGACATGCTAAACTTCTATCGTCTTCGATAATCATAGAAGCATTGGTGTGCTTTCTTGCCTATTGTTTCAACGTAATTGGTCCAGATCAGGTCACTAGAAAAGTTTACGACTTAAAGATATCTACTCTCTCCACTTCAGATCCATTTATAGACAATCCCTGCATTTCCCACAGCTCCAGCGTAATCCTGGAGGGTTGGAAACAGACTCGGTCTCTCTTGGTTTTAAGGAGGTAAAGAAGGAATACGTGTTTCACATTCAACTGGGCCGCACGGTTAATGCAACGCTGTTACAGTGCCTGTGACTGGGGTTCCAATCCGGTACAGTCTGTAAGGAGTCTGTACATTCTCCCCATGTCTGCGTGGGTTTTCCTCCAGGGGCTCCGGTTTCCTCCCACCCTTCAAACATACCAGGGTTGTAGGTCATTTGGGTGTAATTGGGGGCAGGATGGGCCTGTTACTATGCTGTAGGTCTAAATTTGTTTGTTTAAAACAACCCTTGGGCCTTGTATTCTTCCCCAGATTTTAATGAGGGATGGCCTGTGGCAGAGAGGCAGGTTGGTCAGTGGCTGGGACTGGACGCACTCTGAGATACAGAATAAACTCAATCAGAATCAAGGGAAATTTCAAAAAGGAATTAATTATATACTTGGAAGGGCTATGGAGAAAGAGGGGTTATTTGGATCATTCCTACAGAGAGCTGATCTCGATGTGATGGGCTGAATGGTCTCTTTGACTACTTTTTGCACAGTGTGGTGCGATCGTCAGGCAAGACAAAATGTGTTGGCAGCAAATTCCCACCAACAGGGTCTGGGTTTGTTGGCTGGACCATCCTGCTCTTCACCATTCACTCACTGGAGGGCAGCCTGGGCTTCATCACAAAACCCTTGAATAGAACCAATTTAGCCATTCAGCCCATCACAAACATGCTGTTCCTCATGCCCATCTGCATTAATCCCATTTAGCAGCAATAGATCCGTAGCTTTCCCTGCTCTGGAAATTCCGGTGTTCATCTCAGTTCACTGACTTAATGTTGTGAGAGTCGTCTCTCTCTACCACCCCCCCCTCCACCCCCTAAGGAAGTTCCTTCCAGACCACCAACTTCTGTGCCAAAGAAAATCTTCCTCAGATCCTCTCTAAACATCCTACCCCACCCCTTATCCTAAATCTGTGCCCTCTAGCCTTAGAGACTTCTGCTATGAGAAATGTTTCCTTGTTCTCTTTCTGTATAGATTTCAGATTTATTGTCAGAGTACGTACATGATATTACATACAAGAGCGATTCCTGCAGGCGAGGCAGAATCACCACTTATTGGTAGTGAAAAAGATAACCCAGTGCACAATGTACTCATGCAAACAAATAAAGAAATGTAAACAAACTGACTGTGCAAACCAGAGAGGGGAAAAAAATCAATAAAATGCAAAGTGAGAGTCCTTCATTGAGTCCCTGATTGAATTTGTCATCAAGGAGTCTGATGGTGGAGGGGGAACAGCTGTTTTTGAATCTGGTGGTACAAGTCTTGTGGCACCTGCACCTCTTTCCTGATGGCAGCAGTGAGAACACCCTCCTTAATTGTGGAAACCTTATCTGGTGTCCCTCATCTTCCAATGATCCAAAGAAAATAAATCCAGTCTCTCCTCACAACTATAACGGCCAATCCCCAGCTCCACCCTGGTGGATATCCTCCGCACCCTCTTCATTCCAAATGTTTCAGTGATTCTATGACCAGCAACCTGTGGCTCCTTGGCACGATTCCACTCTCTGACCTGCGCCAGATATTTTCTTCCCCCTCCCCCCACCCCCGCACCCCTGGTCTGCAACTGGTTGCACATTTCCAAGACATGGTCCAGACAGCGGGCCCGACATTCCAGCCAAGTCCATGACCCACACAGAGGCAATACCATGAATTGTGCACATATTCCTAGTTGGTTTCTCCGTGGTAGGAGCCCTAACATCGGCTGCGGCGAGGACGGGGTGTCACGTTGCCAAGAGGAGCTGAGTTTCAGGTGCGAGGTTAAACCTCTTGCTGTCAGGTGGAGTTAAAAGATTCTATTGATCTGGGGTAAAATGATTTCTAAAAGGGTTGAAGCACTGTCAAATGTCAGAAGTCTATACCTTTCCCCTCTGTGATCAGTTTAGTTGTAACTAAAGCATGTTTAACTGCATATAGGAGTCCTGGGAGTGCTGCAGGAATCAGTACTGTCCACTCTCACCTACATCAACAACTTGGATGACAATGTGGTTGGAATGGTTATTAGGTCTGGAGGTGACATGAAAACGGCTGGTGCAGTCATTCTCAACTTTTTCTTTGGCTTTGGCCCCCTTAGGACCCCTTCCCACTTCCCTGTGAAGCAGTTGTTTAGTTGGTCTCTTCCATATTTCTCTAACGTCAACTACATAACAATATATTAGACCAACACAGTTAGCATAGTGGTAGCCTCCAACCTCATGGCACAAACATTGATTTCTCCAACTTTTGGTAACCCCCCCCATCCCCTTTCTATTTTGTCCCCCATCTCACCCCATTCTCCCTGTCTCCTCTTCCTCCTCACAATTTCTCCTTCCCTATTCTCCTTCTACTCCCCTCCCTTCCCATTCCTCCTAGGCACTCCATGCATTCCTTCCTTTTATCTCTCCCTTCACCCAATAACACCCCCCCATTCTCCCCCCCCAGCCAATCACTAGTCTTCCCCCTCCCCCACCCACCTTCTTAAAATCTCTGTACATTCTTTCACCACGAAGGGTCTGTGGAGGAAAGCCGTACTGGTTGGCCTGCCCCGATACTCTAACTCCTTCCCCTTCCAGGATCCCTAATAAAGGCCCCCCCCCCTCCCTCAGTACTGCTTTGGAATTGGGCCAACAGCATGTAAGATATGCCTGTAAGTTTATAGTCATTAATGCCTATTAATCTCAACTTCTGGCCTGTCGGGTCTAATTAACAGTGCAACAGGGTCCTGTCCAAAACATTGACTTACTGCTTCTTCTTGATGCTGTCCGATCTGGTGTGTTCTTCCAGCATTTGTGTGTTTTCATTTTATTGTTTAACCTGCTGAGTTTCCCCAGCATTGTGTTTTTACACCTGTACTAGACAATATTGTGGTCATCTACTCGTAGGAGAGAAATCATGAAGTTGGAATTGAGGCAGAAAAGATTTTTGAGAATGTTATTAAGACAGGTGGGCTTGACTCGTCAGGAGAGGTTGGGTCAGCTTGGACGTTCTCCCAATGGGGAAAAGGGGGGTGGTTCTTAGAGAGGTATATAAAATCATGAGGTATACAGATAAGGTCTTTTTCCCAGGGTAGAGTCTAAAACTAAAGGTATAGATTTAAGGGGAAAGGGGAACGATTTGAAAGGGGCCTCAGGAACACCTTCTTCACACAGGGCGGTGAGTCTGTAGAACGGTGGTTCTCAACCTTTTTTATTTCCACTCACGTACCACCTTAAATAATCCCTTACAAACCACAGAGCACCTGTGGCATCCTATGGTAGTTAGTAGAACGAGCTGCTAGAGCGAACTTTCAAGGTTATAAAACGCTTTAAACAGACTGATTCGATTTTGTTTTTTGCCCTTTGGAGCCTGTTCTCCAAGATTAACCCTGTTAATCTGCTACATGAGATCCTTTTGATTGGCGAGTGCCTACCTCGAGCATCCACCCAGCTAGCCTGCTCCGCATGTGAGGTCGAATCTCCTTCTGTACCTTCTCCATAGCTCTCCAGCACGGCAGGTATTTCTCCTCTGTCTCCAGCAACGCGGAGAGCACACGGCCCTTGCAGCAGGCTGGGGTCCGCCGAGCTCGGCACTGCATCTCTGGGCCTGCCCCCTGCAGCATACCCTCCCCTTGAGACATCAGCTTCTGAACTTCCAAGCCACTGTCTAACTTAAATACCCTGAGACTTGACCCAGCCCTAACTCCTCCCTCTGGCTCCTTGCCCACAGAATCCCTCTGTCGAATTGCATGAAATAACTCTACAGTCTTGTGATGAATAGCCCGAACATTAGTCATTTAAATGCTAGCCTGCCTTTTGTAGCTGCCTCCTCCCCACTCTAACAAGTCGGTCAATCATTTGTCTCCACTGAAATGAGATCAATTTTTCAGGTTTACTCTCTCTGAAAACACTTTCCTCTAACTGAGAGACCCCCTGTCCCCTTTTTGCTTTTGTCTGAACGTAGAACTGTCTATCAGTCATAGAAGACATTCCATTTAAACCTCAAAATGCACACTCATATACGTGTGTAAATGAGAACAGTCTCACACACAATGAGCATTACCTAGAAGTGTGTTCACACACATGCACAGGGCACATCAGTGCGCAGCAAGTCTCTCCCTCTCTTTTTTGTTTGAAAACATAGTCTCACACACACACAAATAGACCATTTCCTGGAGGAAACCCCCACAGACACGGGGAGAATGTACAAACTTTTTATGGACAGCGTGGGATTTGAACCCTGGTTGCTGGCACTGTAATAGCACTGCATCAATTGCTACAGTTACTGTGCTGCCCTTAAATGTATCCATTTATATTATTTATTTATTGACATTTAATTAATAAATATTGTAATTAAAATGTTAAGTAGCTAATATATATATATATATATATATATATATACTGATATATTTATGTTAAACATGTTGTGATATCTATTATGAGGGTCATTCAAGAGCCTAATGGATGTGGGGAGAAATTTTCTTTGAACTGATTGGTTTGTGATGATACACCCTTGAGCTTTCTTCCCCAGTGGGAGGACGCAGAAGAATGTCTGTGGGTGAGGTGGGTCCTTCAGTATGTTGGCTGCCTTTCCGAATCATTTGGCCGTGCAGACGGAGTTGATGGCGGGGAGAAAGGGTTGCGTGACGTTTTGAGTCGCCTTCACCACCTTCTCCAGCTTCTTCCGACCTTAGGCAGAGCACCTCTCGTACCCCACTGCAAAGCATCCAGCAAGGGTGGTTTTGATGGAGTATCTGTAGAAGCTGTTGAATGATGTGGGGATTAATGCTGAAATGCCTTTGGGCTAGAGATATTGGTATGGATTCTTCAGAATTAAAATCAGAATTTATTGTCATGAACAAGTCACGAAATTCATTGTTTTGCGGCAGTATCGCAGGGCAAACATTCATATTATAACCATCTTACAACAATAATATATATTAAAAAAAATAGTGCACAAAATTTAAGAGAGTGTCTGATCATTCAAGAATCTGATGGCGGTGGGGAAAAAGTTGTCCTTGTGCCACTGAGTGCTCGTCTTCAAGCTCCTGTACCTCCTTCCTGATGGTAGCAGAGTGGAGAGGGCATGGCCTGGGTGGTGGGGGGTCCTTGAGGATAGAAGCTGCTTTCTTAAGACACCACCTCTTGTAGATGTCCTTGATGGAGTGAAGTCTGGTGCCCGTGATGTCGCAGGCCAAGTTACCAACCCTATGGAGATTTTTCTTGTCCTGAGCGTTGGCACCTCTGTACCAGAATGCTCCCCATGGCACACCTACAGAAGTTTCAAAAGTACAGTAAAACCTCGTTAGAACACGGTAGTTGGGGTCCAAGATTTCATACCGCGTTACAGCTGAGTCGTGGAACAGATACCTATATGTCAGAGTGCCCACAGATAATCAAACCCAAATATTACAAGTTTTTGAAGGATCCCCTATCTATAACTAACAATTTCAATGAAAGAAAGCAAGCCCATCCTTTCAGTATTGGTATTCTGAATTTTAATCAACTTATTTGCAAAGTTTGGGGTCCACAGATACCCGCATTATAAGTGATTCCGCAGATTAACGAATTGTGTTCTAATGAGGTTTCACTGTATTTGGAGGCAAACCGAATCTCCTCAAACTCCTCACAAAGGAGTTGCTGGTGAGCGTTCTTCATGATTGCATTGATGTGAATGTTACATCAACATGGTTAGTCCACATCAAGTCACTGGAAATATCTACTTCCAAGAACTTGAAGCATTCTCCAATATCCACTTCATCGCCATTGACGAGGACCGGGGAGCAGAATCTTCACTCATGCCAGATGCCTCCTCATAGATCAATGCTCAGCTCCTTGGTCTTACTGATGTTGAGAGAGATTATCTTGGCACCATGCGCTGGACTCTCAGTTCCCTTCCAATATTCCATCTATCGTAATTTGATCTTCAGTCTTTGACGGTCATCAGCAAATAAAGATGGAGTTGGTATTTGGCTGTAGAGTTGTGAGGGTGGACAGGCAGTACAGGACTGTTTACTTGGCTGCAGTGTCATGGGAATAGCGTTCAGGACTGAATACGCATCCTTGCAGGGCGCTGGTGGAAGAGAGGTTGCTGCCCATCTTCACTATCAAAGTGTCAGCAGACTTTCATCTTTCACCGACTCCAGCCTGGTCGATGTGAGGTTAAGGATACAGTTGAAGCGGAGAGGTGGGGGGGGGGGGGGGGTGCGGAGGTGAAGATGCTGAAATTTGGGGATGACGGATGAGTTAGCTGATGCTGAAGGCGGTGCTGTGGTCTACGTACTGACAGCTGACGTCAATGTTCTGCGCCTCTCACCAACAATGGGGAGATTAAGATGCACCTGACTGGGACCATTGCTGATTAGAAATGTAAACTGCCTCAGAATGTCTGATAAATAGACTAGCAGTCCGCACAGAGGGCCAATGTTTACCTCATACATCCAAGAAAATAACAAAGATTGCAGCCACTGGAATTCTGACCCAACAAAGATTTGTTCGAAGAATTCAGCTGGTCAGTCAGCATCCATGGGTAGAAACGGACAAAGGTTTGAGTCTGGACCCTTTAGCGAGACTAAAGAGAAGGGGGCAGGTGAAGGGAGAGACCAAGCGGTGACTGGTATGGGACAGAAGGTGTGAGAGGTAGAGAGGGAGAGAGGCCACAAGGATTGGAGGATGGAGGGGGTGAAGAAAATTTTGAGGGAGAAGGTAAAAGGTGCAGGAGTAAATGAAGCAATTGGGTGACCCTTTCGCTGAGAACCTCTGCTCTCTTTGTGGGCACACAGCTAACCATTCCAACTTCCTCAACTGTTCCTCCAATGACATGCCCATTCTCAGCCACATCCATTGTCCAGGTGAGGCCGTTTGGAAGCATGAGGATCAAGGCATCTAAACGTACAGGGTCGGAGGTTAATTTGGGTGTAATTGGAAGGCAAGGGTTTAAAGGGCTGGAATTGGCTTCTACGTGTTGTAAATAAAAAAAATAAATAAAATAGTATTCTTCCTGGACAACCTCAAACCAAACTACATGAAGATCGATTCTCCAACTTTAAGTAACCTCACCCCCTTCTGCAGGGCCGGATTAAGGTCAACTGATGCCCTAAGCGCAGGCCAATAATGGTTCCCCCTTGACCCTTCCATTTTCTAAATGACAGGATGTTAAGTGCTGAATGTGAAATAATAGATTAAAAATTCAGTTTTCTTACGGCCAAACCCTACAACGATAAAAAATAACTTGTATATATATATATAATATATATTTATATTTTATATATATATTTTTAAAATATATACAATTTTTTTTTAAATTTATTGTGGGTGGGCCCAGTTTTGTGGGCCTTCAGTTCAACTGCACCCTGGTAAATGCGGCCACTGGAAAAATCTCTGTGGTGCCCCCTTCCCTCGGTCCCCTGAGCATGGACTTATTTTGCTTAATGGTTAATTCAGGCCTGGCCTTCTGTTCCTATTGATTCCACCCCTTCTTCACCCACTCCTGATCTCTTTTTTCTTTCATTCCTCTCCCTCCTTTCCTTGCAGTCACTTCCTCTATCAGCCTCTCCACATTCTATCATATACCTATCACCTCTTTCAAGATTAATAAAACACGTGTAATGTTACACGAAATTCCCTTCAGTGTATCATAAGGTAGACAGAGATTTACCATCAGCAGAAATTGCCCAGCGCCCCTTACAGTCAGAGAAAGAGAAGCAAAAGAAAGTCCCTTCAGTGTCACCGAGTGTCCATGGATTCACTCCCAGCGCCTCCTGCAGCCACACAGACTTCAGACCAAACCATCAGCAACCTGAGCTCCAGATCCGAACCCCTGACACAGTCAGGAAGCCTCCAGTGGCCTCTCACATCTAGGTTCCGATACCCAACACCCCCCCCCCCCCCACTTCAGCCACTCTCGAGCAGTCGGCAGCCTGGTGTGAGTGCCTTGGCCACCTTCGCAGCCTGCATGGGTTCCTTGCCTTGAGTCGGAAAAATCCCACTGCCTGTGTGTTCTTCAGCTACCAAGCCCCTCTCTCTTGACCTATCCCCAGGTTCTTTCCCCCCTTTATAAACATAATATTATCCCCCTTTTTCTCTTTGATTTCGATCAAGTGTCCACTCCCAAAATGTTGACCGATCATTCCGACTCATGGATGCTGACTGATTTCCTCCAACAAATCTTTGCTCAATGTAACTTGTAGCAGGATCGTTTGCGGGGCTGTTAACGAACAAAATGGAGATGTGACTGGTGATTCTGAGTGCAGAATCAGGTGACTGAGAGGCAGGTCAGGTGACCCACAGGGCCCCAAAGGAAGGGAAAAGCCTTTCGGTTTGTGACCTTCCTTCTCTCTGCGGATGTAGAATATTTTCCAGGAGTCTACTTTTACGGCATTTTACAACAGAATACATTTTCCCTTTGGGCTGTATGTTTGGGGTATGTTTGAAATAGAAAAGCCCAACTATGCTCTTTCATTTGTTTCGTTCTCAACAACTTACAGATATCACTTATTTTCTTTCAAATTAATCTTTTGGATACGATCATTGTTACCTGTCCTCCTGCAGCTCCGTATGACGGTGCAACCCCGTTGAACTTCTGCAGGCTGCCCCCAGCGCTGTTGGGGACGGAGTTTGGACCCAAGCACATGGTCAGAGGGAATGGAGGAGGATCCCGGCATTTTCACGCACCCGGTGGTCTTAGCTGCTAGTTGTGAGCTTGGGAAGTTTTGTTCATCTGGTCCAGGTGGCTTCTAACAGCATCAGAAGTGTAACCCTGAAGTTGCACGGCACCGGTGGCAAACTGAGTGAATGTACCAGGCTGAGACCACCGGCAAGTTGGAGGAACCACACCTCATCTTCCGTCTGGGCACCCTCCAAACAGGTGGCGCTAACGTCGACTTCTCTGGTTTCCGTGAGTCCCCCCACCATAAGTCTCTCCCCTTCGCCTATCCCTTTCCCCTAGATCCCCCCTCTCTCTCTTTCCCTCTGTCACTGTTTCTCCAACTCTGCATTCAAAGAGCCACCCTCTCCCCCTAATCAATTCTCTCCTCTCCTGTCCTCCTATCCTCATCCAACAAAATTTTGCACAATCCACCAAGGATGATAGAACAAAAATAGACCATAGACCAGGGTGGCCAACCTTTTAATTTTTAACTTAGATGTACAGCACTGTAACCGGCCACTTCGTGCCACCCAATTAGCCTACATCTCCTGGTACATACTCGTGGGCTAAAATGGCCTGTTACTGTGCTGCATGTCTAAATTAAAAGGTTGGCCTCCCCTGCCGTAGGCCATCAGATATAGGAGCAGAAGGAGGCTATTTGGCCCATTGAGTCCGCTCTGCCATTCTATCATGAGCTGATCCATCCTCCCATTCTGCCCACTCCCAGCCTTATCCCCGTATCCTGACTATTCCGATGGCTATCGATCTCTGCCTTAAATACACCCAACGACCTGGCCCTTTGCCTGTTGGTCTGTGCTCCCCTCTCCCCCACCCCACCCCCCTAAATTGTGATTTCTACCCTTCGCTTCCAGTCTTTTAATCCAGGCGCATGCTTGCTCTTTGCTAACCCTTGAGGAGGGGCTCAGGTCTGAAACATCGGTTAGATATTTACCTCCTATGGGCAGTGTAAGACCTGCTGAGTTCCTCAAGCATTTCTGTGTATTTACTACAATCACGGACTTTTGTGATTCACTGAATCTTTAAACAGATAGATTGACCAGTTAAAATACTTTCAACAATGCTTCTTAGCAAATTCAATAGAGTGGAATGAATTCTATTCCGAGATTATCGCACGGATCAGCTCACTGAGTGTGTACTTTGCTCGATGGCTGTCCCAAATCACAATAAATGCCAATTGTTTGGAATGAGAACAATTCAGAAGGAAGCCAGGGCTTAGGGGGAGGTGATGCTGAAACTGGTATCGGCACTCAGTGTGAACCATAACATTCCCGGGGAAGGGGAGCACGAGTGATGCCTCCTCATCAAAGGAAGATAAGAAAGCTTGGTTTACGGAATTTTCTGGAACCCAGCCGTTCGTTCTTCCTGCAGGCCACTTATCGGTCGATGGTGAAGGGGAGAAGCTTTTCCTGAACATGGCGGTTCGAGACCTGCGGCACCGATACCTCTTTCCCAATTCTAGTAGCGAGAATGGAGCTGGTGCTGGAGGCAGAGTGGGGGGGATATCCTTGATTCCGGCTGCTCTCCGATGGCAGCATTCCATTTACAATTCCCTGGTGTCCGAAATTCAAGCAACCAGCAAAAGAAAATCAAGGAAAATAAATTTTAAAAATAAAATAAAATGAATAGGTAAGCAATACACATTTGTTCGAGTAAGTCTCAAGTGGAAAGCACACATATCCAGCACCTTCCAAGATTCAAGATTTAATTTATTATAGTAATAAAACAGAGTCATATTGCATGAAATCTCTTTTTGCCTGCTGCAAGGCAGATTCACCACTGGCAGGTTAGATACGTTCAGAGAGAGAGAGAGAGAGAGAAGCAAAAGAGAGTGTTCCCCCCCCCGAGTCACCGAGTGTCCGTGGATTCACCTCCAGCACTCCCGCAGCCACACAAAGTCCATTCGAAATAATTAGCAAACTGAACTCCAGATCCGAACCTCCGGCATGGTCAGTGACCCTCCAGCGCCCTCAGCACCCTTTCGCCACCCGGTAGCCCTCCAGCCAGTCTGTTGGCATCTGCAGTCCACTGTCTGTCTCTTGCTTTGATTCGCTGCATCGACTTAACATTTGATATTGGTAAATGTAGATTTGACTTGTTCCTGGCTCCTCGTATCTTTTCATCTTTTTGTCTTTGAAGGCTGTTGGATCTCCTCTCACCATATAGCATCCATCTCTTGTGCAGTTCTCTGAAACGCTTGTCTGTGACAGATTTTACCAGGGGTTTTACTGGAGATTTTATTGAAGGTGGGGAGATTTTTGCCTGTGTCCACAAGCTTTGACAGGGCTTTCCTCTCGGGGGTTTTGGTGCCCCCCCCTCCCCGCACCAGACCGTGACGCAGCCGGTCAGCCACAATTTCCACTGAACATCTGCAAATTTCCGATGTCATTGCCGAACCTCTGCAATCTCCTGAGGAAGTGGAGGCGCTGGCAGGTTTTCTTCATGATGTCATTTGTATGTTGGATCCAGGAAAGGTTCTCTGAGATGGTGACTCCCAGGAACTTCAATTTGCTCCCCCTCTCCACCTCTGATTTTCCCCCAGATCGTACACCTCTGGTTTTTCCCTTCCTGGAGTCTGCAGTCAGTGCCTTGGTTGTTCTTGGTGCACCACGCAGCCAAGCTGTGGCTGTCACAGAGACTTGGGGATAGGATTGACAGATCAATGTTCCCAGATTTCATTCTTTTAAATGGAAATAGAGAAGGAGGCAAAAGAGGGGAAGACGTAGCGTTGCCCCCTGCAGTAGGCCGGTGGTGTACCACCACAACCCCTCCCTCCACTCCTTCTCCCCTCTGCACCTCTTCCTCCGCTTTTCCCCTCTGCACCTCTTCCTCCGCTCTTCCCCTCTGCACCCCTTCCTCCGCTCCTTCTCCCCTCAGCACCCCTTCCTCCGCTCCTTCTCCCCTCAGCACCCCTCCCTCCGCTCCTTCTCCCCTCTGCACCCCTCCCTCCGCTCCTTCTCCCCTCTGCACCCCTCCCTCCGCTCCTTCTCCCCTCTGCACCCCTCCCTCCGCTCCTTCTCCCCTCTGCACCCCTCCCTCTGCTCCTTCTCCCCTCGGCACCCCTCCCTCTGCTCCTTCTCCCCTCGGCACCCCTCCCTCCACTCCTTCTCCCTTCGGCACCCCTCCTCCCACTTTTCCCCTCTGCATCCCTCCCTCCACTCCTTTTCCCCTTTGTATATTCCATCTATTTCATCTTGGTCTTGATGGGATCCCCACTCGAAACATTGACTAGCCATTTCTACCCATGGAAGCTATCTAACTTGCTCGGCTCATCCACCAATTCTTTGTTTGCTCAAGATTGCAACAATTTTGTGTTTCCCAATAACACTGGACAATGAGGGTTTCACTTCCTGAACACTGTTGGGTTTATTTTATGGTTTTGGGGTTGCCGATCACGAGAATCACCTTCAAATTTTTCTATCACGTTCCATTTTTTTCAGATATAACCTATTTTTGTGATATAGAACATAGCATAGTGCAGCCCAGAACAGGCCCTTCGGCCCACAATTTTGTGCTGTCCTATAGACCCTGCCACCACTTTAAATTCCCCCATATACTTGTCTAATAGCCTCTTGAAACTCACCAACGCACCTGCCTCCACCACTGACCCAGGTCGTGTATTCCACGCACCAACCAAAACCTTCCTCTAACATCTCCCTTGAACTTCCCTCCCATTTCCTTAAAGCCATGCCTTCTTGTATTGAGCCCTGGGAAGGAGGGATTGGCCATCCACTCTATCTATTTCTCTTAATATCATGTCCACCTCTATCATGTCTCATCTCTTCCTCCTGCTCCTCCAAAGAGTAAAGCCCTAGCTCTCTTAATCTCTGCTCAAATGCCTACTTTCTAAACCAGTTCTTATCCAGGTAAATCCCCTCTGCACCCTTTCCAACACTGCCACGTCTTTCCTATAATGAGACGACCAGAACTGGACACAGTTCTCTAAGTGTGGTCCAACCAGAGTTTTGTAGAGCTGCATATTTTAAATCTGCTCGTAATATTGCCCACGAAGCAAGCTGCTTTGGTCAGTCCCAGCAGGCCTGGGCATGCACTCAGTGCAGGTGCCAGGGAGGCCAGAGAAAATTGCATGGAAGGCATTTAAAGATGTTGCTGAGAATTTTCTTGGCAACGACAGAGCACCAAACGACACCCAGCTGATTGACAACCTGCTTCAAGCCGACAAAACCATGAAGTGCCACATGTCGTTGAAAATTCATGTTCTGCATCCGCACCTGGACGTCTTCCCCTGCTGATCCTGGTGCTGTCGGTGACAAACACGAGGAAAGGTTTCACCAGGACATTGCGACCATGGAAAAGTGGTGTCAGGGTCATTGGAATCCATCACTGCTGGACACTGACATGAGAGGCATCAGATGCTGAGTACAAATGAAAATCAGCAGCAAAACGTTTTTAGGTCAGTTGAACCAAGGCCATGTGTCAGCAACATGATGCGATTAAAAATGATAAATTCAATAAAAGTTCATTTAATGTTTCTCCAACTTCCAACGTGATGCAGCAAATCTGAAATGATCTTTGTGTTCAACTTGATGTTGTCGATCATAATCCACCAATTCCTTTTCAGGAAGCAAACCTTTAGGTGGAAAACGAATGTTGACCAACGTCATTTTTGTTCCTGTTTTCAGTTTTGCCACTGTCCAGCTCCACAACCCTCCGATCTCCATACCCGTCCGATCTCCATACCCGTCCGATCTCCACACCCCTCCAATCTCCACAGTCCTCCTCCACGAGCCTCTTGCTCCTCCCTGACGTCCAGGGGGAGGGGGGGTGACGTCTTCAGCTCCTAAGGATGTACGAACGTTGTCGAATCCCTCCATCAACCTGCGGCCCCTGAAATCAAGGTAGGTGGGTTAATTAACCTCTCCAGCTTATTGTCAGAGGGCAGATTCTTTGGAGTAATCAATGGTAGATGGGGAAAATAGAATGTGATTACTGTTGATGGTTGGTGCTAATTCGATGGGATGAAGGATTTGTTGCACGTTGTATGACTGACCTTCCTGTCGTGGTCTTGCTGTACAAGCGGGTGTTTTGTATTGAGGCATTGCTACGTGTGGGGAAAGGGTAGGATAGGTTGGACAGGGGTGTGGTAATGCCTCCATGTGCAGGGTAGCCTCTTCTTTCAATGTTGTCGTTAAATTTGAAAAGATCAACATCCAGATCTGGATTGTTTTACCTCAACCCCCCTCTCCCCTCTATCTTCCCTCTGCTCTGCCCCCTTCCCTCTCCCCACCCTTCTCCCCCAACTTTCCCCATCTCACCCCTCTGTTCCCCGTTCCTCCCCCCCTCTCCTCCTATTCTCCCACTTCCCCTCTCTCCACCCTCCCCCATCTCATCGTCCTCCTCTCTCGCCCTCTCCCTCCCTCGCAGCTGTTTTTGCTCCAGCGCTCTTCAATGTAACTTCTGTTACAAGAACAATTAGTTGAATTTGAAAACCTTTTGCCCACTGGTTACTCCCAGGCCCTTGTTTCCTGCATCATTTCACATATTCATGATGCCATTTCACGCCAACATCCCCACAGATCCCTTCTGTGCAGAGTGGATTGTAAAGAGGCTTTTTACACATTCAAAATGTTTTTGACAGCTTGTTCTGGGGAGGAGTCGTCTGAAGCCCAGTCCTGACTGAGACAGCTGCTTCTCAATAGAAAAGGTAGAAATGTGGTGGATGTACTCACGCGGGTTAGGACACACACACACCACCCTCAACACACACACATACCCCCTCACCCCAACACACACACACACACTCCCTCACCCCAACCCACACCCAACACAGACACACACCCACCCAACACAGACACACACCCCCCCAACACAGACACACACCCCCCCAACACAGACACACACCCCCCCAACACAGACACACACCCCCCCAACACAGACACACACCCCCCCAACACAGACACACCCCCCCCAACACAGACACACCCCCCCCCAACACAGACACACACCCCCCCAACACAGACACACACCCCCCCAACACAGACACACACCCCCCCAACACACACACACACCCCAACACACACACACACCCCAACACACACACACACCCCAACACACACACACATCCCAACACACACACACACCCCAACACACACACCCTCACCCCCAACACACACACACACACCCCAACACACCCACACCCAACATAGACACACACCCCCCTCCACACACGGACACACACACCCCTCCACACACGGACACACACACCCCTCCACACACGGACACACACACCCCTCCACACACGGACACACACACCCCTCCACACACGGACACACACACACCCCTCCACACACGGACACACACACCCCTCCACACACGGACACACACACCCCTCCACACACGGACACACACACACCCTCCACACACGGACACACACACCCTCCACACACGGACACACACACCCCCTCCACACACGGACACACACACTCTCCCTCAACCCAACACACACCCAAAACACGGACACACCCACACACCCACACACCCACACACCCACACACACACACACTCACCCCGACACACACTCACCCCGGCGCACGCGCCCCCTCACCCCGGCGCACGCGCCCCCTCACCCCGGCGCACGCGCCCCCTCACCCCGGCGCACGCGCCCCCTCACCCCGGCGCACGCGCCCCCTCACCCCGGCGCACGCGCCCCCTCACCCCGGCGCACGCGCCCCCTCACCCCGGCGCACGCGCCCCCTCACCCCGGCGCACGCGCCCCCTCACCCCGGCGCACGCGCCCCCTCACCCCGGCGCACGCGCCCCCTCACCCCGGCGCACGCGCCCCCTCACCCCGGCGCACGCGCCCCCTCACCCCGGCGCACGCGCCCCCTCACCCCGGCGCACGCGCCCCCTCACCCCGGCGCACGCGCCCCCTCACCCCGGCGCACGCGCCCCCTCACCCCGGCGCACGCGCCCCCTCACCCCGGCGCACGCGCCCCCTCACCCCGGCGCACGCGCCCCCTCACCCCGGCGCACGCGCCCCCTCACCCCGGCGCACGCGCCCCCTCACCCCGGCGCACGCGCCCCCTCACCCCGGCGCACGCGCCCCCTCACCCCGGCGCACGCGCCCCCTCACCCCGGCGCACGCGCCCCCTCACCCCGGCGCACGCGCCCCCTCACCCCGGCGCACGCGCCCCCTCACCCCGGCGCACGCGCCCCCTCACCCCGGCGCACGCGCCCCCTCACCCCGACGCACGCGCCCCCTCACCCCGACGCACGCGCCCCCTCACCCCGACGCACGCGCCCCCTCACCCCGACGCACGCGCCCCCTCACCCCGACGCACGCGCCCCCTCACCCCGACGCACGCGCCCCCTCACCCCGACGCACGCGCCCCCTCACCCCGACGCACGCGCCCCCTCACCCCGACGCACGCGCCCCCTCACCCCGACGCACGCGCCCCCTCACCCCGACGCACGCGCCCCCTCACCCCGACGCACGCGCCCCCTCACCCCGACGCACGCGCCCCCTCACCCCGACGCACGCGCCCCCTCACCCCGACGCACGCGCCCCCTCACCCCGACGCACGCGCCCCCTCACCCCGACGCACGCGCCCCCTCACCCCGACGCACGCGCCCCCCCTCACCCCGACGCACGCGCCCCCCTCACCCCGACGCACGCGCCCCCTCACCCCGACGCACGCGCCCCCTCACCCCGACGCACGCGCCCCCTCACCCCGACGCACGCGCCCCCTCACCCCGACGCACGCGCCCCCTCACCCCGACGCACGCGCCCCCTCACCCCGACGCACGCGCCCCCTCACCCCGACGCACGCGCCCCCTCACCCCGACGCACGCGCCCCCTCACCCCGACGCACGCGCCCCCTCACCCCGACGCCCCCCCTCACCCCGACGCCCCCCCTCACCCCGACGCCCCCCCTCACCCCGACGCCCCCCCTCACCCCGACGCCCCCCCCTCACCCCGACGCCCCCCCTCACCCCGACGCCCCCCCTCACCCCGACGCCCCCCCTCACCCCGACGCCCCCCCCTCACCCCGACGCCCCCCCTCACCCCGACGCCCCCCCTCACCCCGACGCCCCCCCCTCACCCCGACGCCCCCCCTCACCTTTACCCCGACACACACACACAGACGGACGCACACACACGTGCGCTCGCACGCACACACACACACACACACACTATCTGGATTTGGAATTAGTTCCAGAATAAGAGTTCATCCATTTTAGACAATAATATGGAGGAATTTCTTCTTGCTGAATTTCTTCTTGTTATTGAATGTCTTCAAGATATGGGTGACATGGTTAGCGTCGCAAGTAGAGCAACACTGTTACAGCGCCAGCGGTCAGGACTGGGGTTTGAATCCTGCACTGTCTTATCAGGGGTTTGTACATTCTCCCTGTGTCTACGTGGGTTTTCCCTGGGGGCTCTGGTTTCCTCCAACCCTTCAAAACGTATCGGGAGTTGTTGGTCAATTGGGTGCAATTGGGCGGCACGGAGTCATGGGTCAAAATGGCCTGTTACTTTGCTGTAATTTTTAAAAAATAATTTAATTTTAATTTAATTTTTTTTAATTTTCAGAAGTTGTGAGGTGATGTTGCAACTCTACAAAACGCTGGTGAGACCACACTTGGAGTATTGTGTTCAATTCTGGTCACCTCATTAAAGGAATGATGTGGAAGCTATGGAGAGAGTGCAGAGGTTTACCACGATGTTGCCTGGATTGGAAAATAAGTCTTAATGAGGCAAGGTTAGCAGAGCTGGAACTTTTCTCTTTTGAGCGCAAAAGGATGAGAGGAGACTTAATAGCGGTCTATACAATTATGAGGTGTGGATGGCCAGCGCCTCTTTCCCAGGGCGGAATTAGCAAACACCAGGGGACATCTCCACAAAGTGAAGGGAGGAAAGTTTAGGGGAGACGTCAGGGATAAGTGATTTTACACTGAGAATTATGGATGCCTGGAATACCAGGGAAGGTGGTGGAGGCTGGAACATTTAAGAGACTCTTAGATGGGCACATGGATGAAATAAAAATAGAGGGATACGAGGTAGGGAGGGTTTAGTACTTTTTTTTGGTAACACAACATCGAGGGCCGAAGGGCCTGTTCTGTGCTGTATATTCTATGTTCTATGTTCTAAACATAAATAGGCAGATGTGATCAGAGAGTAGAGGGACCAGGTGTACACTTACTGAAGTGTACAGCAAACTAGATGGGCTGAATAGCCTCCCCATCATCATCTTTGTCTTTCAGGTCTCATTGCAAAGTAGTTCCCATTGGCCTATGAACCCTGATGGCATCTCAAAGTTAGGTGGGCCGTTGAGCGCATTTTACGCTGTATGAGAGGGAATGGGTGTTTCACGGTCAGTGCTGACCCCTGGCCCAGGCTGTCTGACTCAATCTCTCGGCTTGAGCTGCAGCAGGTCAAAGGTGGCAGATTGACCCTCCTTGGTGTGAGTGTTCTGGTCATTGTGTGAGGAGAGCTGATGAGGGAAATACTCCCCACGAGGACGTGCATGGCCACAGATGCATCAGAACAGAGGCCTTAGTGAATGTTAATTAGGAGCTGCCCCTTCCAGGCACTTCCCATTCACCATTACTTCAGGCCAGTGAACTTGTGCATGGGTTTCAGGCAGGGCCTTTCCCCCAAGGAGATGGTACCCCCCCTCCCCCCCGAGACGGACAGCCCACCCCCTCCCCTCGGGAGAGTGAGGCTGATCAGCTAAATGACTGAGGCAAGCTGGCAAACAGCAGAAAACAGCTTTGGTTAATTTCTCATTGTGCGGCATTGGCAGACAGGAGGTGGGCGGCCCTGGCAGGGTGGGGACCATGTGGGATGGCGGGTTGGGAGAGGCACAGACAATCGCGGCCCAATGATAACAGGTGGCTGCATTATCAACGCACAATTGCCGCCCTCCCAGCCTTGACAGTGTAACAGGGGCGGCCTGAGCAAAAGGGGTCATCCCACATTTATTCATCACTGGTAGATGATCAATTTTTAATGAGATTCAGGAACCTCTTCAGAACCCTTGACAACTGGCAGCCTGTTTAACCGGAGATTCCCTCTCCTCCTACGACATATGTGTTTGTCCGACTGAGGAGATGGGTTTGTGTGTTATGAGTGTTGCAGATGGGTGTGCATGTCTGTCTGTGTGCTGGTGGTCAGCTCTGGTTAAAAACTTAAAACATGACCTGACCATAGCCACTGCAAACATGACCCAGACCTAGGGAACAGTTTTTTAATACCTGACCC
This sequence comes from Narcine bancroftii, assembly GCF_036971445.1. Taxonomy (NCBI): domain Eukaryota; kingdom Metazoa; phylum Chordata; class Chondrichthyes; order Torpediniformes; family Narcinidae; genus Narcine; species Narcine bancroftii. Next base: position 67,351,835 of record NC_091481.1, read on the forward strand.
AGTCTGAAGACTCGTGTGTGGGTGTGTGGGTGAGTGGGTGTGTGTGGGCACACCTCTCTATGTTTTGTTCAGATTCCGGTTTATTGTACATCTCTCAGACCTTGACGAAGGGCTTGAGCCCAAAACGTTGGTCATGCATCCTTATCTTTGCTGTATAAAGTTCACTGTCAGGCCTGCTGAGTTTCTCTAGCGTGGCGTTTTTACAGTACTCCAGAACTCTGTTCACTTGCTGCACATCTTCCTGTTCTGAAATTCTGCCCTCTAGCCATAAAGGCCAACATTTAATTTACCTCCTTGATGACCTGCTGCACCTGAAAACCAACCTTTAGTGATCCATGTTACAAGCATCTTCTCATCAAAATACCAGTCTTCCAGGATTTCAGAATCCGAACTTATTGTCACAAAATTTGGGGTTTTGTGGCAGCATCACAGGGCAAACATTCAGATTGTAATTCTTACAATGTTACTATAAAAGATAACGCCTCAAACCGTGCATCTTGGCGCCTCACAGTTTGGCGGGCAGCAGCCTCCTTTGAAGAAGACCGCAGAGCCCACCTCACTGACAAAAGGCAAAGGAGGAAAAACCCAACACCCAACCCCAACCAACCAATTTTCCCTTGCAACCGCTGCAATCGTGTCTGCCTGTCCCGCATCGGACTTGTCAACCACAAACGAGCCTGCAGCTGACGTGGACTTTTTACCCCCTCCATAAATCTTCGTCCGCGAAGCAAAGCCAAAGAAGACTATAAAAGATAAAAATAATAGTGCACGAAAAGTCAGGTAGTGTCTGTGGTTCATTGTTCATTCAGGTACAGAGAGGAAGAAACTGTCCTTGTGCCATTGAGTGCTCGTCTTTAGGCTCCTATTTCCCAACCATAACAGAGTGAAGAGGGGGCATGGCCTGGGTGGTGGTGGGGTCTTTGAGGATAGAGGCTGATTTTTTTAAGACCCTGCCTCATGTAGATAGAGTGAAGTCTGGTGCCCGTGATGTCGCAGGCTGGGTTAACAACCCTCTGGAGTTTATTCTTGTCCTGAGAGTTGGCGCCTCCGTACCAGGCAGTGACGCAACCAGCCAAAATGCTCTCCACGGTTCACCTGTAGAAGTTTACGAGAGTTCTCAGTGATGTACCGAATCTCCCCGGACATTTAAATAGTAATCTGATTTGATATTTTCCCTTCCAAAGTGGATGACCTCACATTTTTTTTAAAAATTTATACATTTAGCATGGTAACAAATCCTTTTGGCTCACGAGCCTCTGAGGCCCAAATACCCCAATTGACTCACCACATTTTGGAAGAGTCAAAGGAAACGGGAGCCCTCAGAGGAAACCCCCGTAGCCATGGGGAGAACATCCAAACTCCTTACACACAGTGGATAAGGTCAACAAGCTCATTATGGATAAAAACACAGAATGTTGGAGGAACTCAGCAGGTCTCGCAATGTCCATAGCAGGTAATGATGTATGTTTACCCCTTAATCATCTTGGGTGGTCTAGGCAGCACCAATGTAGATAATGATGTCGCGAAGGAAGAGTTGAGGAGCTTTGCCTGTGAAGGCTTGGAGCTTGGATTGCTCCACATAGCCAACAAACAGCCAGGCAGAGCTGGGGCCCAGGTGGGTACCCACAGCTACCCCCTTTTCACTTGGAGAAAGTGGGATGAGTCAAAGGAGTTGTTGTTGACGGTGAGGACAAGTTCTGGCAGCCGGAGGACGAGGGTAGTGGTGGAGGGGAGACTGGATGGGTCTGTTGTCAGGGGAGAAACTAAGGGCTTTGAGGCCTTCAGTGCAGGGAATGGAGGTGTACAGTGAATGGACATCCATGGTCATGATGCAATTGTTGAAGTGATGGTGGGGGGGTGGTGTGAAGAAACGAGAGTACAGTTGGGTTTGTGGATCTTGGGTAGGAGGTTGAACCGGGCTGAGTGGGGTTGAGAAACGGTTGGAGGCCATGGGTGGGAGATGACCAGAAGTGATGAGTTCAGAGAAGGGGTGCGTAAGACAGGAGTGAGATTAGAAAAGTGAGGGGAGTGGTGAAGTTGGAAATATAAAGGTCCAGAGCAGGAAGAAGGCTGGAACGGGGTGTCCAGAAGAAGGTTTAAGGCAGAAGAAAGGGACTGTACTGAGGGTGGAGAATCCTGGTTGGAGAAATAGAGACAGAGGCAGAGCCAACAGAAGAGTTCAGTGCTGAACTCGCTGAGGTGTGGGCAAAGAGGGACGAAAGTGAGACCTCCACTGAGGGAAGAGAGTTCTGTCTCCGAGAGGGAAAGGTCAGAGGGAATGGTGTAGGCCAGGTAGGGGTTAGAAGGGTGGAGGGTGTCTGGGGGGAGGAAGATGGGGTGGATCAGGAAGTGGAGGTTCACAGTGATCCAAGGGAAGAAAGGAAGGGTTGTGGCAGTCAGAGGGAGGAGGGGGGAGGGGGCGAGAGAGAGAGTTTACGGCAAAGGCTCGGAGCTGTAGGCTGCTGCATCCAGGGTGGGAGATCACAGGGAGGCTTGGGCTTATATGCCATGACATCCAGGGTGGGAGTTCACAGGGAGGCTTGGGCCTGTAAGCCACTACTTCCAGGGTGGGAGTTCACAAGGAGGCTTGGGCTTATATGCCATGACATCCAGGGTGGGAGTTCACAGGGAGACTTGGGCCTGTAGACCACTACATCCAGGCTGGGAGTTCACGGGGAGGGTCTGACCTATAGGCTGCTGGGCCATGGTGGAAACCCACAACTCAGTCCTATAGGTCACTGGGGCCAGGTTGGAGACCCACTTTGGACATCACCAAGGAGGTAGTCCCCAGGGAGGCAAGCTTTCGATCCTTGATAGACACCAGGTGAGTGAAGAACCAGTGTTTGAAGGCGTGAATCCAGCGGAGGATGAAGTGAGAGAGAGGCCTATAGGGGATTACGGTGAGTGAAATAATGAGCTGTAGTAGCAAGAGAGTGAGGGTCCTTGATAACTGCACATGGAGGTGGGGGTGGTCCGTAGGATACAGCAAGAGAAGGAGTCAATGCAACACAGATACCCGAGACCCCGATGGGAACCGAAGCTAGAATCCACTGGGTACCCCATAGTCAAGTAGCCGGGAAGGACACATAGCTGCAGAAGTGAGTCTGGGTGAGAACATGGTCACAGAGCTTGAGAACACCATGGAGTGGAGAGGGGGTGCATGAAGAAAGGCTGTCGGAGAACCTCTTCAGCATAGGCATCCATCAAAGAGATTTCACAGTGGAGGGAAAGGCACATCTCCAGACACGGAGATTGGAGGTAAGGATATATAACCAACGTTTTGGGCCTAAGCCCTTCTTCGAGCTATAAAGCAGACGGGAGCCTGAATTAAAAGGCCAGTGAGTTTCCAGTCACAGAGAAGATAGGAAGGGATGAGTTTATCAAAGAGAATATCCAGGTGAGGTGAGACCAAATGATAGGATCAGATTATTCTTCATTGTCTGGATAACATGTTCACTGGGCATACTTTGTAAATAGACGAAGATACAGTCCAAAATGAAAATGGCCAGTTCTCAAGCAGACAGAAAGAAAGGTCGAAAGGAAAAGAAATGTTTGTAGGTGCAACTTAAAATGTTGGACCAGATTATTTGCTGCTTGGTCAACACTTTTCTAAAGTTGACAACTCAACTCTGACCTCCATCGCTGGAGGTCAACAAGAACACAGTGTAAGGAGCACCAGGCGATACTAATTGCCGTTCGTAGGTCAGCTTGGTTTACAAGTTGCCCCACGACAGCTTGATTCACGAATTGCCGGGCACTTCTGGTTAACTAATGGCCGTTCGTAGGTCCTCAAAAACCTCCTTGAAAGGTTTCTAACTTCCTCACCAACTGCTGGGAATCCCTGGATTGTGATTGCTCAGGATGGAGACCAATGAGGAAGAGACCAAGAAGTTTGTCCATTTCACAGGAGCACTCAAGTGCCCATGGACATGACCTGCCACCCGCCTCCGCCCCATTCTGGCAGATTTTGCTGGATCCATCACTCGCCTCGGGAACTACAGAGGTGGAGTGACTTGCAGGATCACCCATGAAGATTAACAGGTCTGCCTTCCCTTTCTGATTGTTTCTGATTTCAGATTTATTGTCAGAGAATATACACAACATCACATACAATGATGAGATTTTTTTTTCTGTGGGCCAGGCAGAATTACTACTTATTGGTAGTCCAAAAAGAATTGACTCAATGTGCACCTGAAAACAATTAAATAAATGTGAACAAACTGTATAATACAGAGATGGAAAAATATCAATAAAATGCACAATAAAAGTCCTTAATTGAGTCCCTGATTGAGTTTGTCATTGAGGAGTCTGATGGTGGAGGGGGAGCAGCTGTTCCTGAACCTGGTTGTACAAGTCTTGTGGCATCAATACCTCTTCCCTGATGGCAGCAGCGAGAACAGAACGTGTGCTGAGTTGTGTGGATCCTTGATGATTGCAGCTTGACAGCAGCACTTCCCCATAGATGTCCTCGATGGTGGGGAGAGTTTTGCCTGTCATGTTCACTACCTTTTGCAGGGCTTTACACTCAGACGCAGCCGGTTGGCATGCCTTCCACCGCACCTCTGCAGAAATTTTTTGGGGTTTCCGATGTCGCACCAAACCTCCACAAACTGCTGAGGAAGTTGAGGTGCTGACGTGCTGAGCTTGCAAATGCCACGTTTTTTGGGCCACGAGCGCAGGCAAGCCACATGGGAAGTGGTAACCATGGAGACCTGACATATCTGGTGTTGCAGAAGGAGTCGGTCACTTTACGATGGAAACCAGTTGGCCAGAAGGGGTTAAAAATGTGGCCTCTTTTCATAACTTCCAGCTGCTTTGCTGCCCCTTGCTGGTTCATACATGAACTGCACCTTATGGATGGTTTGGAAGTGTCACCAATTGCCCTATTTTCTTGAAGACGTGGAAGGAGGTTAATGTAACTCAGCGAACAATCCCATTCTCCACTGATTTTCTCATTCTCTTAGAGCGTAACAGCCCAGAAGCAGGCCTTCAGCCTGTAATGGAGGATTTAGACCATGCTTTTGCTTATGCAAGGCAGAATATCAGAAAACCTACTTTGAGAATAATGTAAGGATCAGCAGACATAAGCTAAATTCCACCATGGGGCCCAGAGATGCAGTTATCTGACAAAAAGACATCTGGTACCAAGAACGTTTAATCTTCCTGCTTGTTAGCTGGTTGCTGAAGTTTGAGATTGATGGGATTGTTGGTCGCAGACTGTCAGGAGAGACCTTGCAGCTAAGTAGATCATTGAATTCAAAGTGATAAGCTAGAAAGTTGTGGTATTTGATAGAAGCCTAGGCATGCTCGGTTATCTTTTTTTGCGCAGGGAATAGGTGCTTGAGTAAGCGATTTTTGGGTAATATAAGCCATGGTCCCGCTGCTGAAGTTTCAGACTCCCTGAGGGGTGAAAACATCTTTCAGCAAGAAGAAGAACTTCTAGAGTCCAACCAACGTCCTGGTCGGGGGAGGTGGAAAAGCTGCTACTGGCGCCCCGACAACCTACTTACTACAAGTGAGCAGTTGTTGCCTCGCTTCGGCAGTTGGGACCAGTCTAGGCGTTGATAAGTATAATTGGGAAGGGCTTGCATATTGTAGTTTGAAATCAGCTTTAGATTTAGTAATAAAGATTTGTATAAACTGAAGTGCTCTCGGCGCATGTCTCTGTTTTCTTTCGGTAGCTCAAACACTGTGACCAATCTAAAACGAACAAAGTGAGAGGTACAAGTTTACCCAGGACACAGCCCTTCTAGTCAGTGCCGAATTATTATTCTGCCTAATCCCTCTGTACCCCTCCCCTCCATGCACCTGTCCATATTTTTCTTAAATGTCAAAATTGAGACTGTGTTCACTAATTCAGCTGGTGCGTGAAGAGTTCCCCCTGATTTTCCCTTTCACCCTTCATCTATTTCCTCTCGTTTTCATCTTACCTCACCTCAATGGGGAAAAGAAACCAAAACATGTAAAAATCCTCCCCCCCCCCCCCAGATTCTGCACACGAGGGCAGGTTTCCAACCAACTGGAGCAAATTGCAGTGCAGAATGTACAAAGGAGATTTACCAGGATGTGGCCTTCTCTACATGGGAGATCGCTTCAGAGCACCTTCGCTCCGTCCACATCAGTGACAGGGATCTCTCAGTGGACAACTACTTCAATTCTATGTCCCTCTCCCAAGCTGGGTTGTCTGTCCGTGGCCTGTGTACCACCGTAAATTGAAGAAGCAATGCCTAATTTTCCATCCAGCCTCTCTCCAACTGGATGGCATCGACTTCTTTGGTCTTTCCCGTTCTCCATCTCTTCACTGACCTTCTGTCTTTTTTCATCCACCCCCCTTCCTCCATTCACAGAGCCAAATCCCCTCTCCCCCCCCCCCCCCGATGGCTGCTGTGCCCTCCCTCCCTTGTCCACCTATTACCTCCTGCCTGTGGGACCGTGCTCCTCCCCCTGCCCCTTTCCACCCCCCCACCCTTTTGTTCAGGTGCCTACCTACATTTTGATGAAATGTTGGTTCTGTATCTTTATCTTTGCTCTATAACGTACACTGTTTGACCTGCTGAGTTTCTCCAGCCTTGCGTTTTTACAAGGATGTTGTCTGGATTAGTTACAGGTTGGATAGGTTGGGCTTGTTTCCCCTGGAGTGAAGGAAACTATAGATAATGAGAGGCAAAGACCATGTAGAAAGCCAATTTTTTAAAAATTTAAACCATGGTCGGAATATCTTTAAGGTGAAAAGAAGGACCTTTAAAGGGAATTGGTTGGATTTTTTTCATACAGTGGTTCACAGGAAAAACTAAGGCAGGGCTTCCACAAACCTAACCCATCCAGAGGGGAACAATATCTCATCCAACGAGTAACTATAATTCCTATTCAGTTTGGTTCTTATTCTGATTGTTGCCTTAAACAATAAATATCTCCCTCACATATACAAACACCTACACAGTTATTCCTGTCCAAATCGGTGCCTTATTTTGATGCCACGATCACAGTTCTTTATATATTGTATAGAAGTGCACAAAATCCTACAGTTAGCACAATGCTTTTACAGCACCAGTGACCAGGATTTAATTCTTGCACTGTCTGTGAGGAGTTTGCACGTTCTACCCATGTCTGCGTGAGTTTCCTATGGGTGCAAGATTTCCTCCCACCCTTCAAAAATGTAGCGGGGGTTGTAAGTCAATTGGGCGGCACAGGCACGTGGGCCAAAAGAGCCTGTGACAGTGCTGGAGGTCTGAAATTCATTTTTAATGTTAAAAATTTCCATTTGATCACCACAAACCTGTCAATGAATAAACTAAAACAAAAGTGTATGTTTTTACTACAGCATAAACCCCGTAAAAAGTTCCAAATCCTTGGATTGTTGGAACCTTTCCTGGGGAAGGTATAACCTGTACATGGTTGCTGCCGAACTGGAGAGGAACCATAATCCTGGCAGGGAGGTTTGCGAAGGCTGTTGGGAGGGAGAGGTTGTGGGGGGGGGGGGGGGGGGGGTAGGAACCAAAATGAAGAAACAGTAGAAGAGGTGGTGGGCACACGTCGGGACAGCCAGTGGGGAATTTGTGTGGGTAGACAGGCAGATGGGACAAAATTGCAGCCTTAGGGATGAGTTGCAATACCACAGGGGCACAGAGTCAAAAGTAACAAATAAAGGTCAAAAGGTTTTGTATTTAAATGCATGCAATGTGAGAAATAAAGTGGATGAGCTTGTTGGACAGCTGCACGTTGGCAGGTACGATGTGGTGACCATCATGGAGTGGTGGCTAAAGGATGGATGTCATTGGGATCTTAATATCCAAGGATACACCACATATCGAAAGGATAGGTAGGTAAGCACAGAGGGTGGCATGGCACTGTTGGTAAGGAACAATATTAAACCATTGGAAGGATCTGAAGATATAGAATCATTATGGGTTGAAAAAATACCCTGTTGGCTGCTATATACAAGCTTCCAAGCAGTAGCCGAGATATGGACAACAAATTACAACAGCAAATAGAAAAGGCGTGTCAGAGGGCAATGTTATGGTCTTCATGGGGGATTTTAAAATGAAAGTAGATTGGAAAAACCAGGATGGAACTTGATTTCACGAGAGAAATTTTGCAGAAAGCCTACAAGATGAATTTTCCGAACAGCCTATTGATGAGCTCTCGAGGGGGTCGGCTGTACTGGATTGGGTGTGATGTCATGCACCCGGGGTGATTAGAGCGCTTAGAGCAGGGGTGCCAAATTGTGGCCCACAGGACATCTGCGGCCCAATGCCCTTTTTTTAAATGGCCCCCACGGTCTCCAATAATAAATTGCACTTCATCATTTCAACATTAGATGGTGCTACCATTTTGAACAACTTTGCCTCTCAACAACAGGGCTTGCCCCTAATGCGTCAGCCCAAGGGCACCATATTACGGAGTTAAAAATGTGTGACACCGTTCGTATCTGAGAGTTGTGGAGGGATGCTGGAGACGGCCTCATCCCTTTCTTCATCTTTTCTCCTGTTCTTATTTTGCTCTGAGCTTTTTACTTTGCTCTGCTCCTTGAATGAGAGTTTTTAAAGAGGTTTATTGTATTTAATTTAAATTTAAGAGCAGTGGTCACAGAAAGGCTGACCATAATATGTGAGCACATTAATAAACTACTGTAATGTCAACAGTTAAATGTTTAGTCGTGTCATATAGTTATCTTGATAGAAAATGAATTTTCGATGGCACAGGGGTTTCCTGTATCCCTGCCAGCCGGCCCCAGCCACCAGCAGAGATTTTCCAATTAATACCTCGTCGAATATATAATAAATATGAGATTACGCACGATATGATATAATTGGTTACACAGGCTATACACCACACCCCAAAAGTTAAATAAATGGGACCCAATAGTATCAGACAGATGTTTTCGCTGTAAGAAGGAAACGGGAACAACAGTACATGCAATTTGGGCATGTGAGAAAGTGGAAAAGTTTTGGGAAGATCTAAATCAGGTATTAAATAAAAATCACAAAAAGCAACATACCAAAAAATCCAGAGATCTTTCTTCTAAGTAATATAAGAAGTAAAGAATTAGGCCTCAAACTGGATGAAGCGCAAAAAAGATTTATTATGATAGCCTTAGCTGCAGCAAAAAAAATGTATAAGGTCGACTTGGAAATCAGAAGAGAGCCTGAGAATACAGCAATGGTACATAGAAATGAATAAATGTATTCCATTGGAAAAAAATAACATATAATTTAAAAAATAAAGTCACAGTATTCGAACAAATTTGGGAACCGTACATGGAACACAACAGAGAGGGCCTACCGCGGACCTCCACCCCCTAAAATGATAGAATGAGAAGACGAAATGAACTGACCCAGTGTGTAAAAGAAGATGACACAATTTTCTTGTTTGTTTTCATTGTGTGATGACATTGTTTAATGGGTTTATTGTATTGAATATGTTGAATGTTGAATGGGTTTGGAGGCGGATGGGAAGGAGAGAGGAAAGGGAGGGGGGAAAAAGGGGAAACAATGACACTGTGTATATTCAAGAGGGAAATGTTTGTGTGTATTTTGGTCAGTATGGTTCATAGCTGAATAAATAATCTCTGAATTGATGGGTGTTATTACTATCAATTTATTCAGACATTGCATCACATAAAAATAAGAAATACTCGTTAATGGGACAACAAACTGAACAAAGTAGTTCAAAGTATCAAATAAAACCCTAACTAAATCCGTTATTTCGTAGAATCGCAACCTGCATCCACAACCTATGTGTGTTGTGTTGGCAGCTTTTGTGCAGGTTGTTTTTTTCGAACGGGGAGCCACCGATATCTCTGGCAGCCCGAGGGCACCACTTGACCTAGATAAACCACTGGGAGGAGCAGGTCGTGTTGGGGCTGCAGAAGGACACGCTAGGTGAATGGGCAGAGAGGTGGCTGTTGGAATATAACATCGGAAAGTGAACGGCCGTGCGCTCCTCGGTAGAAAAAAGAATGAGCGAGCAGACTATTTTTGAAATGGGGGAAAAAAATTGAAAATACTCAGATGCAAAGGGACCTGGGGGTCCTGGTGCAGGACGGCTTGAAGGTTAACTTGCAGGTTGAGCTGGTGGTGAAGAAGGCAAATGCAGCGCTGGCATTCATTTCAAGAGGAGTAGAATCTAAGAGGAGGGATGTGATGTGGAGGCTTTATAAGGCACTCACTTGGAGTATTGTGAGCAGTTTCTGGGCTCCTCATTGAAGAAAAGATGTCCTGATGTTAGAGAGAGTTCAGAGGATGATTCTGAGAATGAAAATGTTATCGTACGAGGTGCGTTTGACAGCTCTCGGCCTGTACTCGTTGGAATTTAGAAGAATGGGGGGGGGTAACTTATTGAAATATTTTGAATGTTGAAAGGCGTGGACAGAGTAGATGTAGAAAGGTTGTTTCCCCATGGTGCGAGAGTCTAGGACAAGAGGATGCAACTTCAGGACTGAAGGGTGTCCGCTTAGAAGTGAGATGCGGAGGAATTCCTTCAGCCAGAAGGTGGTGAATCTGTGGAAGTTGTTGCCACAGGCCATTTGTGGAGGCTGGGTCATTTGGGTGGATTTAAGAAGAAGATTGATTAGCCAAAGCATCAGAGCTTATGGGGAGAAGGCCAATGTAGCTTACAGAATGTCAAGGGTAAGTGGTTAGATTTTCTTATTGGATTTGAGCATTGTCTAAATTATTAAGGAACCAACACCTCTGGCAATTTATCAGCTAACACTGGAAGGTGCTGCAGAGAGATGGGACTGTGAATGGAATTTTGTGCCGTCAGTAACTATCTTCCAGGTGGGCTTGAGCATGGATCTGTTATGCACTGTGACTTCATCAGCCAGAGGTTAGTTCCAAATCCTGATCACCATGGATACAAAGGCCTGAATGCAATGCATCAGAAGACTTTCTGGTGGGCTTACTGCCTCTTTATAAACTACAGTGACTATTGCAGGACCTCACCGGAGACTGCGATTTGCAAAGATCGACCACGCTTTAAAGAGCTTGAGGTGAGAGAGTATACGAGGAAGAGCAGTCCTCGTGGGGTTATTCCTGTTGAGTCCAAACACTTTGACCTCAGGGAAACACAAAGGTCTCATCCACAGCCAGTGTGTGGAAAATTGAAGCTTTGACATTCCCAGAGAGCCCCTGTAGTCTGAGGTTCTCCTACCTTCTGGCTGTTTTTCTCCTTCTGTATCCTGTCAACCTGGAACCATTTTAAACTCCATTACCAGCCTCTTAACTTGCAGCCCAGTCCCATTCACCCGTCACCTCAGGCTAACTTTTTAAAGCCTTGTTTATGAACAACTCCACACCGTTATCTTCGCTTCTCTCTCTTCCCTCATTCTAGAACCTCCGACATCTGGATGCTCTTCCAGTTCCAGCTACTGTTCACTGCATCCCTGGCAACCTAAGGCCTAAACTCTGGAGCTAGATGTAATCGCACCCCCACCCCCCCCCCCTCCCCACCCCATAGTCTTCAGTTCTGGAACCTGTCGCCTCAGAGAACAGTGGAGACTCGAAACCCAGGTGAATGCGTAATTAAAAAGCACCAACTGGCAGGCCTGTGGGCCGAGAGCAGGGCCAGTGTGAAGTGCTCTGTTGCTGTAGCCATAGGTACGATGGGTCAGATCGCTTCTCATTAAAGTGAGGGAAACAAGAGCATGTTGCTGAGGTAAAGGTTCAGCCTTGATCTCATTGAATAGAGTGCAAGATCATTGAGGATCCCTTCCCCACCCCGCACACAGCATCTTTCAACTGCTCCCATTAGGAGGATCAGAGTCAGCACCACCAGGCTGAGGAGCAGCTTCTTCCCACGGGAAGTAGGAATGCAGAATAACCGAAAGAACTGCTAACACTGACCATCCAAGACTCCTATACATATAAAACAATATTTATCTATTTGTATGGATAAAGTACTTGTCCTGCGTGTGCATTGTTTGTCTGTATATGTGTTATGTCTGGTTGTGTGTCTACGTGTTTTTCACCGAGGAACGGAAAACACTGCTTCATCAGGTTGTACTTGTGCAATCAGAGGACAATAAACTTGATTTGACTTAAATGGTGTCCTGTATAATTTCTCATTCCTTCAAAATATGTGACTTTTGATTTAGCTCGGCTAAGTGCTGCAATTTCTACATGATCGAACCAAAATGTACACAAATAACCTTGAATAAGATCTTGAATGTGCTCTTTAATCACATGTGAATTGTCTGAATGCAAACTTAAAACTGGAGCACAGGGGAAAATATAGGAAACAAGACCCAAATATTATAGAGAGCTCTGTACATGGGTTGGAAAAAGTTAGAGATTTGGGCCATCACAGGTAAATGGGATTAGCTCAGATGGGCAAAGCAGCCACCAGGAATGGGATGGGCAGAAGAAAACTGATGCATAACTCGAGGATTCATATTTCCAATAGAACACCCCTTATTGAGGCTGGCCCACATTGGCAGAGGTAGGTTTAAAGGTGGGACTTTAGGAGGTTTAGTGGCCTTTTCTGGGTAGGGTAGTTCTCGCTCCAGTAATTGTCCTTTCTGTGTTGATGCAGCAATGGACTTCCTGCAGCCATACCTGGGGCTGATCGCCTTCTACTTGCCGATGGTGATCTTCAATGAGGAGTTTGTCTACAGTACAAATTTGGTGATTGGGATCTTCTGCTGCGGGATCAGGCAGATTTACACCACGGCACCCAAGAAGGGTGAACTCCTCCAGCGAAAAATTATTTTTGGATCAACGGCCTGCAGATTCAAAGGTGAACTGTCACACCCCCCTTGCCCAGAGGCTGGTGTCCCTTTGCGTTGGTAGATGTACTTGCAGGAACTGTGGCTTTCTCACCTTCTGTGAATGGGCTGGGCAGCTGTGGAGGCATTTTGACAATCCAGATAGTGACTGAAAAGCAGAGGTTCCCAAAGCAAGCGCCCAGAAACTAATGTATTAAGAGCGGAACAGCTGGTTGACAGTAAGAAGTCAACAAATTGGCCACATGGCGCATTTGGATATCCAAAGTGTTAGACATCACAATCAGTGCAATGTAGTGGCACGGCAGGTAGAATTACTGCCTTACAGCTCTGGAGAACTGGGTTCAATCCTGACTTTGGGGGTTTCTATGTTCTCCGTGAGACTGTGTGGGTTTCCCCAGATCCTCCCACATCCCAGAGATATTTTTTTAATTTAAATTTTAAATTTAGACATAGAGCAAGGTAACCGGCCATTTTGACCTAGGAGCCCAATTACACCCAATTAATCTACATCATCCAGTACGACTTGAACGGTGGGAAGAAAATTTAGAAGAATGGGGGGGACTCATTGAAATATTTTGAATGTTGAAAGGCGTGGACAGAGAACATGTAGAAAGGTTGTTTCCCCATGATGCAAGAGTCAGGACAAGAGGGCGCAACTTCAGGACTGAAGGGCGTCCGCTTAGAACTGAGATGCGGAGGAATTCCTTCAGCCAGAGGGTGGTGAATCTGTGGAATTTGTTGCCACAGGGCGGTTGTGGAGGCTGGGTCATTTGGGGGAGGGGGGAGGGATGGGTGGGTGGAAGAACTGGAAAGACCAGAAAAGGGGGGAGGGGAAAGAAAAGGTGAGCAGGTTTAATGGAAAGTTGTAAAGTCAATGTTCATGCCACGTGGGTGGAGGGGACCCAGACGGAAAACAAAGTGGTATTCCTCTAATCTGTGGGTGGTCAGGGTGGGACAGTGCATAAGGCCATGGACAGACATGTGAGCGCAGGGGTGTGACCCTAAATTGAAAATATTGGCCACTGGGAGGCTGCTGTGGTGGCGGACGGAGAAGAGGTGCTGGGCGAGGCAATCTCCTAATCTGCGACTCGTCCCTCTGATGTAGAGAAGACCACAAAGGGAGCACCGGATGCAGTAAATAAGTCCTTGTGTGAGAGATAATAGAATATAGGAAGTAAAGCTAGTATGAATGAAATAAGGAATACTCGACTAGACTAGAGGAAGTTAAGTAAGTGCTGAGTAGGGATGAATTCCGATAAGAGTGTGAGGAACGGTTACGCAAGTATAATAGAATAAGGGTTTTATAGTGATAGACAGAATTAGCAAGTTCTGAATTAGTAAGTACTGGGGGGTTGAGATGTGTGAATAAGGACAAAGGCATGATGGGACCCAGACAGGATACTCCATGGTCTTTCAAGTTTACAGAAACTGCACGTAGGCAGACAGAATTACCAAATGCCAAACCAATCCAGGAGGCAGAAGAATGTTAGGTGGGGAGGGTACCTCTACACTGAAATGAACTGTATAAAAGTTGGGTGAGCCCCAGTATGTGTGTGTATTCCCAGGGTAAGGGGAAGCACCCAATTTTCCATTGTTGTACAATAAATGTTCTTTGTTCTCAATTTTTGTCTCGAGCGAAATCTGTGAAGGTACTTCTGTTTCTCACAATTGGGGGATCGTCCGGGATCGCACTCCCTCCACTGACAGAGTGCCCGACGACAGGGGTAGGTGCACCCCGGCTGATTAAGCTGGACTCCCGGACGACGGGTGACTGGTCAGTGGACGAAGCGAGTGATATCCGAGAAGAGGCATTGAGAACAAATGACGGGAGAACGTTAAGGAAGCGCGCTAGGAATAGCTACTGGATCCCGGTAAGAGGAATTTTATTTACCTGCTAGTATGGGAGGAGTAAGTAGCAAGGGAAACAGTCCTAAAGAAGGACGGGAAGATCAGATACCTAAACATAGTCCGTTCGGATTAATGTTATCTGATTGGGGTGCAATTTTAAGAAGGAAATGACCTCCCTGATAGAAGACCATAAGGGACGTGCAGAACTATTAGATCAATTTTTGGGAATGAATATATATACCTGGGATGAATTAATTTTGATCTTTAAGGCTCTATTCACATTGGATGAGCGTGGAATGATTCGCCAGGCAGGGATTAGAGTCCGGGATAGGGAACACCAAGGGGGACCGGAGGCGATACCTGGGGAACTTAAATTCCCCTTGGTAAACCCAAATTGGGATAAGAATACTAATGATGGTCGCACACGAATGGAGGAATATAGGATTAACCTAATAAACGGAATGAAAGAGTCTGTTCCAAAAGGACAGAACTTTAAGAAGGCATTTGAGGTTCCCCAAGGTCCCGAGGAGACCCCCTCTGCATTTCTGAATAGATTGCGTGCGGCCTTACAGCAATATGGGAGGTTGGATATAGAATCCCCAGCAGGTAAAGAGTTGGTATTGACAGGCTTTGTTACTAATTCAGCCCCAGATATCAGGAAGACATTACAAAAGACAGAGAATTGGCATGAACAGGGAATAACACAGCTTTTACAGATCGCACAAAGGGCATACGTCCAGAGGTCTGAAGATAAACAGAAAGGAAAAGCTAAGATTTTGATGCAGGCAGTCAAGGAAGTTGTGGAGGGACAGCAGGGCAATGTTAGGAGCTGTGTGCCAGCTCCTGGACATTGGGAGGAGTGCCGGGAGTGGGGACCAGAGCAGAGGCAGGGGTAGAGGAGAATTCCGGGGACGACGACCATTCCCGGGACCCCGTGGAGACCCTGGTAGAAATTGAGAAACAGGAGCATTAGTTTGCTATTATTGTAAAAAGGAGGGAATGCCCAATGCGAGCCAGGGAGACGCGATCTTACACATTGCTGGAGGCAGATTATGAATGGGGGGGGGTCACGGTTCTCAGTCAATACACACCATGGGCTGCACGGAGAACCATTGGTAAATTTAAGCATAGGACCCCAAATTGACAAGATGATTTTTCTAGTAGATTCTGGGGCAGCCCAGTCTGAAGGGACAGTGATGATTTCGGGAGTGGGAGGAAGAGATTTTACGGTCCCTATACTAAAGAATGTAAGGATACAAATGGGAGAAAAGATAATACTTGTGATAGTACAGACCTATCACCAATGTATATAGTTACAGTATCTAGAGTATGTAATGACTGTGCTTACAGCGATTGGCTGAGAGCTTAGCCACGCCTACTGTCTGGGCCTTAAAGGGTTGTGTCCCGAGCCAAGTCGGATCATTCCGGACTGGTCGGCCACCTGTGAAGAGCTCTTGTCTTTTGCTAATAAAAGCCTTGGTTTGGACCAACAAGTCTTTGGTTCTTTCGACGAGCTCTACAATTTTATTAGCAAAAAGAATTTTTTTTAAAAAGGGATGGAGCGTCTGACTCGGCCAGAAAAATTTGACATCGACCCACAGTGAGCTGCAGCCTTCAAAGCCTTTAAGTTCTGGCTGTTAAACTTTGAAAACTTCCTAAGGCTCATTCAGGTAGAGGAGGATAACCAGCGTCTAACAGCATTGCTGTCTATGGTGTCCTTGAGAGTCTACGAGAACATCCAGGATGAGACCACTTACACTGCAGACATAAAGGTACTGAAAGAACTGTACGATCAACCGATGAATTGTAGAGCTCGTTGAAAGGACCAAAGACTTGTTGATCCAAACCAAGGCTTTTATTAGCAAAAGACAGGAGCTCTTCACAGGTGGCCGACCAGTCCAGAATGATCTAACCTGGCTAGGGACACAACCCTTTAAGGCCCAGGCAGTAGGCGTGGCTATGCTCTCAGCCAGTCGCTGTAAGCACAGTCATTACACTCTAGATACTGTAACTATATACATTGGTGATAGGTCTGTACTATCACATTCACCCCTTCTTGGAGAACTGACCCTGGGGTGGAAGGGCTGAAGAGGGAGAAAAGGAAGGGGTAGGTTAAGGACTGTAGCGGTCAGGGGGTCTGACCATCCGGCGTGATCGCCGTGGTGCCGGGATTGGGGTCGCTGGAGTGGTGTTGCCAGCGGGCTCATCAGGTGCGACCGCTCCTTCGCTCAATTCCCCAGCCGTGTTGTCGGCAGGGTGGCCTGGGTCGTTGGGGTGCTGTTGGTCCTTCTGTTCCGGCACGGGGCCTGGGGAATAAAGAGTTGGGGAAGGTTGGGTTGGCGGGGGTTGCTGGGCCTACCGCGTCCTGAGCTAGGTCCCGCACCGAAACAGTGTCCTCCCGCCCGTCTGGGAACTCAACGTAGGCGTAATGCGGGTTCGCGTGGAGTAGAGTCACTCGGTCGACCAAGGGGTCATTCTTTGAGTGCCGGACGTGGCGTCGCAAAAGGACGGGGCCAGGGACGGTGAGCCATGCCGGTACAGTGGTTCCTGATTCGGATTTCCTTGGGAAAAGGAACATCCTTTCATGGGGGATGGCATTTGTTGCGGTACATAGGAGGGAGCGGATGGAGTGTAAGGCACTAGTGAGAACCTCCTGCCAGTGAGAGGTGGGGAGACCTTTAGACCGGAGAGCCAGTGTAACCGCTCTCCAGATGGTGGCATTCTCCCTCTCGACCTGGCCGTTGCCGCGTGGGTTATAGCTGGTGGTCCTGCTTGAAGCGATACCACACTCCAGAAGGTACTGTTGCAGCTCTGCACTCATGAATGAGGACCCCCTATCCCTGTGGATGGAATTGGGGTACCCAAACATGGCGAAGATACTGTGAAGGGCCTGTATCACTGAGGTGGCGGTGGTGTCTGGGCAGGGCACAGCGAACGGGAAGTGGGAGTACTCGTCGATGGCCATAAGGATGTAGTTATTACGGTTGATTGACAGTAGGGGCCCCTTAAAGTCTACGCTAAGACGCTCGAAGGGGTGGGTGGCTTTGATAACGTGGGAGTTCCCCGGATGGAAGAAGTGGGGCTTGCATTCAGCACACACCGAACAGGCTCGGGTCATGGAGCGAATCTCCTCGACTGAGTGGGGGTGGGGGGGGGGGGGTAAGAAGGGACAGTGATGATTTCGGGAGTGGGAGGAAGAGATTTTATGGTCCCTATACTAAAGAATGTAAGGATACAAATGGGAGAAAAGATAATAACAGAAGATATTTTACTAGTTCCCCAAGCTGGAGTTTGCTTGTTGGGACAGGATTTACAGGACCAATTGGCTATCGGCACCAGACCACAGGGATCAGGTATCGGGTTCAATTTTATGTACTAACAGAGGAGTATCGGGAACTAATAAATCCTAGAATATGGGCAAAAAGAGGCAATAGATTAGATGTTCCTCCCCTGCAAATTACTTTAAAAGACCCTGACCAAGTAATTAGACAAAAACAGTATCCAATTCCTATGGCTGGCCGAAAGGGGCTGCAGCCAGTAATTGACCAATTGGTGAAAGATGATATACTCGAACCTTGTATGTCACCTTTTAATACCCCAATTTTACCTGTCCAAAAACCAGACAGTACCTATCGATTAGTGCAGGATTTGAGGGAGTTAAACAAAATTATTCTCACCCGTTATCCGGTTATACCTAACCCCTATACGTTAATGGGTAAAATTGATCCCCATAGTAAGTGGTCTAGTGTAATTGACCTCAAAGATGCCTTCTGGACCTGTCCGTTGGCAATAGACAGTAGGGACATGTTTGCATTTGAGTGGAAGAATCCTTTTACAGGACGGAAAAATCAGTACCGGTGGACGGTCCTGCCCTAGGGTTTTACAGAATCACCAAATTTGTTTGGCCAAGTTTTAGAACAGGTACTAGATGAGGCCCCTCGGAGAGAGGATTGTCAATTAATACAATATGTTGATGATTTATTAATCACGGGAAAAACGTATGATGTAGTTAAACAATTCACTGTTGAATTTTCTAGGGAATAAGGGTCTTAGAGTGAGCGAATCAAAGTTACAATTTGTTCAATCTGAAGTTAAATACTTAGGTCATCTGGTTAGTCAAGGAATTAGGAAGATAAATCCAGAGAGAACACGTGGTATTCTGCAGATCCCGCCTCAAGAACATAGGAAATTGTTCAATCTGAAGTTAAATACTAAGGTCATCTGGTTATTCAAGGAATTAGGAAGATAAATCCAGAGAGAACACGCGGTATTCTGCAGATCCTGCCTCAGGAAATTCCTTGGTTTAGTGGGATACTGTAGAATTTGGATTGAGAATTATTCTAGCCTGGTCAAATTTCTTTATGATAAACTTGCAACTCTAGGGGGCGAAACTGTTGTATGGACAGAGGAAGAGATTAAAGATTTTACCTTGGTGAAACAGCGTCTTATTAGTGCCCCAGTTTTGGCTTTTGTTAGGTCTGCTTTGTTCATGAATGAGTGAGACAAACACCAGGCTGAGTCGAAATCAGGGTTCTTTGTTCTTTATTACCGGATTGTAACACTTGCGACTAACCATGTTAGTCGGAGAATGCATTCTGCCGTTATCAGCAAAATGGTGATTTTTTATACCCTTGGATATGTGCTTAGAACATCATCATATCATTACTTGTCCAATGACTAAAACTGTTGCTATCCTTTCCCTGCTAGCTTCCTGCCTCTCAATCCATCAATGTCTCTCTTATCTTGTGAGTACAAGGATGCATTCACATCTTGTTACAGCCCTGCACATTCCCATCTCATGATGTTTTACCTAACAGGAGTACAAGGACACCTCCCCTTCTTGTTACAGCCCTGTACAAGGTAACTCCTTACACATTCCCATCTCATGATGTTTTACCTTACACTTTACCCAACCTAAATAAGCCATTTGACCTCTATACCAATGCGAAAGACGGTGTGGCCATGGGAGTATTAATGCAAGAGAGGGCAGGCTTTAGACAACCAGTTGCCTTTCTGTCAAAAATTTTAGATCCTGTTTGTCGTGGTTGGCCAGACTGTGTTCAAGCAATTTCAGCCACTGCTATTTTAGTCGAGGAAGGACGAAAGATTACGTTTGGTGCCCCGATGATAGTTCACACCCCTCACACAGTCCGCACCATTCTCTTACAAAGTGCCGGAAGGTGGCTTACTGATTCTAGAATTTTAAAGTATGAAGCGATTCTTATGGATAGAGATGATTTGACACTGATTATAAACAAAGAACAGAATCCAGCCGCCTTCTTGGTTTCTCCAGATTCTGATACTGTCCCCACTGATTTAGAGCAAGTAAGTTTAGAAGTGATAGATTTACAGACAAAAATTAGAGATGATTTAAGTGATGAACCTTTACGGGAGGGTGAAAGATGGTTTATTGATGGATCTTCCCGCTGCATTGATGGCATTCGGTATAGCGGGTATAGTGTAGTGGATGGGAATGAAGGAGTTGTGATTGAAGCCGGTCGTCTTCCCGGTCATTGGTCAGCACAATCCTGTGAATTATATGCCCTCTGTAGAGCTCTCCAGGGTTTAGAGGGAAAGGTGGGCACAATCTATACCGACTCAAAGTATGCTTTTGGTGTAGTGCACACCTTTGGAAAGATTTGGAAAGAGCGGGGAATGATAACTGGGAAAGGACAAAAGTTAATCCATGAAAACTTAATTGTTCAATCCTTAGATGCTCTTATGTTACCTGAGGAAATAGCTGTAGTTCATGTACGGGGCCATCAACTTATTGACAGCCCTGAAGCACAGGGGAACAGACGGGCAGATGAAGCTGCCAAACAGGCTGCGCTCACAGAAAAAATAGACATGCAGCTGTTACTCCCCACCCCACATGAGATTCAAAAGACTCCCATCTTTTCACGGGAAGAGGAGGTTTATATGAAAGACCAGGGAATGCGTCAAACTGCTGATGGGTTGTGGTGGATGGCAGAGGGACGCCAAGTACTGAACAAAGCCTTGGCTCGTCAGATTATTGATCAGCTCCACCAGCAGACACATTGGGGAACACAGGCACTTGTTGATGCTTTTGTACGGTCCTTTAATTGCTTGGGAATATACACCATAGCCAAGCAAAGTACTCGAGGGTGCCCAATCTGTCAGCGAGTGAATAAGAAAGTCATGCGCCAGGTAATGCCTGGTGGTCGCGATATAGCCGTACGCCCGTTTCAACAAATACAGATTGACTTCACGGAATTACCTAAGATAGGGGTTTATAAATACCTCCTGGTGATGGTGGATCATTTTACTCGATGGGTTGAGGCTTTCCCGACCCCTAATGATCGTGCTAGCACCGTCATCCGGATATTACTAGAGTCTGTTATTCCGCGTTATGGCATTATTCAAACCATTAACTCAGATTGAGGTACACATTTTACCTCTCAGGTACTCCAGGGTGTGTGTAAAATCCTGGGAATAGATTGGCAGTTACATACTCCATGGCACCCCCAGAGTTCAGGCCATGTTGAATGGATGAATCAGACTCTGAAAAATCAACTCACTCGACTTCATGAGGAAACTGGCCTCTCCTGGATTAAATGCTTACCCTTAGCTTTAATCAGGACTCGCACAGCTCCTCGTAAGGGACCTTGCTGTCTCACCATATGAAATGATGTTTAGTCTTCCTTACATGGGATTCCACACTGATACCCCTACCCCTGAGGCTAATAACTAGTACATATCTAAATATTTACAGGGACTTTCTACTTCTCTATATGACTTAAGAGAGAAGGGTTTATTAGCTCAAAACCCACCTATTCATTCTATTAAACTTGGTGATTGGGTATATGTAAAAGCGTGGCAAGACCATAAACTAAAACCGATATGGGACAGCCCTTATTGTGTACTTCTGATTACAGACACTGCAGTGCGAACAAAAGAAAAGGGGTGGACTCACATACAACGCATTAAACAAGCTAATTCACGGACTAAAGACGTTGATAATATACCCTCCACCTGGCGTGCAGTCTCGCACCCTTCTGGTCTGAAAGTTACGCTACGCTGGGAAAAAGTGCTGTAATGTTATTTTTATTATTTGCTGTATTGTTTTTCTGCTGGTTCCCAATTTTTGGGAAACCACCCAATTGTACACAATGTATTAAGTCCTCCTGGAATAGGGGCAGCAGAGGTGATAATTACTTTGAGGAATGGACAAGTTTACCTTTAGAATGCAGACAGGGCACAGGTATAGAGTGTATTCATAGTGGGGTACCTTATTTAGTATGGTTTAATTTAGGATCCCAACATGGACCAGGGAAATAGAACTGCCCTAGGGGAGTGGATTGGGTTTGCGTCCCGGCCTCTACAGATATTAAAAAGATGAGTGGTAAAAATATGGTACAAAGGAGAAGGTGGGAAAATGACAGGCAGAACATTAGTCAGGGCTATACCTGGATTAGGGATAAAGGGGGTATATATGCTAATGCTCGCAGACAAGCTGCTACTCACAGGTTAGGTAACAATAAACGTTCCCCCCCAACTTGGCATCTTGTAAATCATCCTTTGGGTCATGAATACATTCAGAAGGCTAAAGGCCATCACTATAAGGGGGATTCCAGTTGTACACGGCTCAAGCTGCTCCAGAATACCACAGCTGTTTGGCATTTAAACCGTTTAATCAGACTCCAGGCAGTTTTGGAGATTATCACCAAACAGACAGCGACGGCCTTGGATTTATTGGCTGAAGAACAACGACAGATACAAGCTACAGCTTATCAAAACCGCCTGGCTTTCGATTACTCGTTGGCTGCTGAGGGCAGCATTTGTGGAAGATCGATTGATGACAATGGTCACAATGGTCAGGCGGTTGAATTTTTTACTGTTGACTGGAGGTGGATACACACAGCCCTTATAGCAGTTGGACTTATTTTAGCCATCATGATACTTCCCTGCCTAATGACTTGTGTGCAGTGTTTAATTCAACGGACCCTTTCGTCAGATCACTACAACCCAAAAGATGTATGTTTCCCAAACTCAGTCTGATGATGCTGAGATTGCAGTTTGTTTGCTGACTCGCTGGGAAAAAGACCAAGGAAGTAAAGCTATATGAATGAAATAAGGAATACTAGACTAGACTAGAGGAAGTTAAGTAAGTGCTGAGTAGGGATGAGTATAATAGAATAAGGGTCTTATATTGATTAGAAAGAATTAGCAAGTTCTGCAAGTCCTGGGGGTTGAGATGTGTGAATAAGGACAAAGGCAGATTCATGAATAAGGACAATGACATGATGGGACCTAGACAGGATACCCCATGGTCTTTCAGTTTACACAGAAACTGCACGTAGGCAGACAGAAATTACCAAATGCCAAACCAATCCAGGAGGCAGAAAAATGTTAGGGGGGGGGGGAGGGTACCTCTACACTGAAATGAACTGTATAAAAGTTGGGTGAGCCCCAGTATGTGTGTGTATTCCCAGGGTAAGGGGAAGCACCAAACTTTGCATTGTTGTGCAATAAATGTTCTTTGTTCTCAATTTTTGTCTCGAGCGAAATCTGTGAAGGTCCTTCTGTTTCTCACAATTGGATGTACAGGTGAAGCGTTGCTTCATGTGAAAGGCTTGTTTGGGTCCCCGGACCTCCTGCGGGAAGGTGCCAGGGATGCGAAAGGTGGGGAGGGAAGAGTGCACGATGTAATCACGGAGGGAGCAGTCCCTGTGGAAGGCTGAGAGGGGAGGAGATGGGAAGATATGTCTAATGGTGGGATCCTGTAGTAAGTGCCGGAAATTCTGACGGATGATGTGTTGGATGCGGAGGCTGGTGGGGAAGTAGGTGAGGATGAGGGGGATTCAATGCTTGTTGCTTCTGCGGGCAGAGGGGGCAGGGGCAGATGAGCGGGTAAGGTAAGCGCTGAGCTGATAGTGGTGGAGTGGACGCCATGTTTGTGGAAGAAGGCAGACAGTTCAGAAGATCTGGACTTGAAGACCTCACCTTGGGGACAGATGTGGCGGAGACGGAGAAATTGAGAGAAGGGGATGGAATTCGTGGAGGGGGCAGAGTGTGAGAAAGTGTAGTCCAGGTAGTGGTGACAGTTGATATATTGTAATATATATCAGTGGAAAGCTGGTCTCCCAAGATGAAGAAGTCAGGGTGCAAGTACCCGTACAACCAGACGAAACAGCGTTCTCCGGTCCTCGGTGCGAAACACGCAGACGCACAACCAGACGTAACACACAGACAAACAATACACATGCAGGACCAGCATTCTAGCTATAAAAATAAATAAATAAATACTGCTTTGTACAAATGAGAGTCTTGGATATCATATCCTTTTGGCTGTGGGTCTGGACTCCTCCCCTTGTCTTTATTCAGAAGTCTTACTGTTTTTTTTTGCTTGAAGAAGAGTTCAGGCCTGAAACATCAGTAATATATCTCTCTGCCCAATACTTTCAGCCCTGATGAAGTGTTCTGGCCCTCCCCCCACCCACCACTGATGCTGCCACAACCTTCTGAGTTCCTTCACCAGATTGTGGGTAGTTCCAGATTTCAGCATGTCTGCAGAGTCTCGTGTCTCTCTTATGGTCTCTTTTTATACTGCAGGTAATTAATGTTCTTTTTTTAACAGATGTAAAAAGAAAATCCCAAAGGACTTTTAAGAAGCTTATTGAATCGCCCACCCAAATCCCTTACTTCCTGTGCATCTTAATCTACTGGGGGCTTCTGCTCTTCACCCCTTTGCTTCCCAAGGGTTTGTCCATCCCTTGGGTCCTCCACTGCTCACTGGACCAACTCATTGTACTCTTCAGCTGGTGGAAGTGCTATAGGAGCTTTCATCAGAGAAATCTACAAGACATCAACTCCTTCTGGCAGAACGAGAGTAAGTATCTGGTGAGTAAAGACCTCTTCACCGTTACACTTCCAAGTTGCCTAACACTCATCCCGTCGTCCTTTGGGGAAGGTAGCAATGAGCCATCTTCTTATCTCTCTCTGCTCTCCCAGTGACGGTGTTCCCACTAGGCTTGACACGTGACTGCTGGGGGGAAAATGTAAGCGTTATGAGATCACATTTCGATTTTTTAAAAACTTGGTATGAATCAGGTTATTACTCATCTTGTGGTAGTTAAATCGACTGGGAGACAGAACCAGAGAGTGAAACAAGACCGTCTGCAGATGCTGTTATTGTAGTTAACACATAGAAATGCTGGAGGAAGTCAGCAGGTCACAAAGCGCCAACAGGAGGAAAAGGTATATAACCAACGTTCTTCGAGGTATACAAACTGGGAAACTGAACCAGATATCTCTGATGGCCATACACATTTGGACTTCCTCCCGGCATCTGATTTTCTTTTGAATTCAAAAATAAACTTTATTCATAAAGTTGAAAGACGTGGATAGCGTAGATGTAGAAAGGTTGCTTCCCAAGGTGGGAGGGCACAACTTCAGGATTGAAGGGCATCCGCTTAGAACAGAGATGCAGAGGAATTTCATCAGCCAGAGGGCAGTGAATTTGTGGAAATTATTGGTTGTTGGAGACCAGGTCATTGGGTGTATTTAAGACAGAGATTGATAGGTTGTTGATTAGCCAGGACATCAAAGGTTATGGGGAGAAGGCTGGCAGTGGGGCTGAGTGGGGAAATAGATGTTCATGATTGAATGGTGGGGCAGAATGACTGAATAGCCTATTCTGGTCCTGACAGTGTTCTTTAGTTACATTCACCATTCATCAAATCAATCATGCACATAAGCACCAACTCCACTGATAACCCCAGTGAGCTAAACACCCTTCAAGGATTTGCAAGGTCATTACACAAGGTGTCCCATAGCAAGGGAGTTGAAATTGCAGACCTTCAGCTCCAAGGATGCACCAAGTTTCAGTGTGTCAGTTTTGCAAAAACTCCCGCAACTTAGAATGTGCCAGTCGGCACCATTCCCACGGGACATTTCATTGCACAGAAAGACAGTTCAAAGAGCATTCTTCTCTGAGTTGATCTTCTAGATGTCTGTCTCCATAGATCAGAGAGGAGAAAAACACGAAAATCTGCAGACACCGTGGTTGAAGTAAAAACACAATGCTGGAGAAACTCAGCAGGTCAAACGGTGTCCTTAATCGCAAAGATACAGACAAATAACCGACATTTCGGGCTGTGCTCCATTGACCTGCTGTGCTCTTGCTCTGCTTTCAGTTGGTTGAAGACTTTGAATGGATGCGACAGCTCAAGGATGACTGCTTCAACATCAAGCAGATGACAGAAATGGAAATAATGGTATGGAATAACACTGGACATGGAGGATTTTGGATCCTGAACACTTTTGGGTGTATTTTATGGATTTGGGGCTGCTGATCGCAAAAATCACTTTAAAACTATCCTATCATGTATCCTTTTATTTAGATATAACCTGTTTTTGTGATTTCCTGTCATATTTTAAGTCTACTTGTATATTTCCCACAAAGCAAGCTATTTTGGTCAGTCCAAGCATGCCTGAGCATGCACTCAGTGCTGGTGCTATACAAATTGACTTAGGCCTGGACATGCTTGGTCAGGATAGATGCAGATAGGCTATAATAGCAGCTCCCATATGCAGATACTGTGCATTACATTGATATAGATTGATGCACATGTTCCTCAGGCAATGTCATAGTGAGTGTACTTAACAATAGCATTTATTATCTTCAGGAAGATTCAACACTGCAGAAATATCTCGTCAATGTGGCAGCAGTGCGATACATTCTGTTAGATTTGTGGGTGCTTAAGGCTCAAAGATGCAGTATTACTGCAGTTATTAAGAAAGCCTATGAGGTCTTACCTTGAAGAAGGGCTCAGGCCTGAAACGTTGCTTCTCCCAGGAATTGACGGCCAATTTACCTGTTATGGGTCCAGTGGAAAAGGGAAACTATGGTTCTGGTTTTTTCGGTGGTTCACACGAAATGACTATACCCAAACTTTCGACTTGGTCAGACTCTTTTATTCTGCAGAATTGTAAGTTATCTGCACAGAGACTCACAGTGATGCTTTCTCTATGAAAGCTGGCAGAGAGACTGACCATGTGTTTCAAAGCTATTCCTTTGTCTTGTTCAAACATGGACAGAGTTACATTTGGCCCAATCAAAAGTTCACACAATACATTCTTACCCAATGCTACTAAGTACAAATTCCATTGCTACATAAGATTGACAGCCTCTTATCAGACCCGTTCATTGATTAGTTCAGAATAAATTCCTATAGTTAGTCATCGTGCTAATTGGTCCTTTTGAATTGCCATGCCCACCTTACTAGAATGCTGCAAAACCTAGCTGTACTATTACTAGCTGTTAACCCTTTCCTTTCTCAAAACCATCAGCACACCGGCAAAAATGACGTAAAATCACACAAGGGATTGATGGCCTCAATTCTTACTCACATCCCCGGCATCAGCTGAAGCTGGTGTGCCACTTAATCCAGTGGAAAAAGGACAAGTAACATCCCAGGACTAATGATGAAGGTCAACTCTCCTATCCCCGGCGATGTATTGTGGTCAGTGGGAAAGCAGTTTGCGTCCTGGTTAAAAGTGGACCAGGGGAAACAGCAAAAACAGCTTCTTTAACCGGGACACTGCACGGCCAATTAACTGGGATGCCAGTGGGAAAAAGGGCTTATATCTCTGCTATATAAAGTAAATTGTTTGACCTGCTGAGTTTCTCCACCATTGTGCTTTTACTGTCTATGTGGAGTTGGAATTGTTTATTGTCACATGTGCCGAGACACAGTGGAAAAACTTTATTTTGCATACAGTAGTCACTGTCTACATCATTACAGCAGGTGGTGAAAGTTACACTAAAACAAAATGCAGAATATCGTATTAAAGCAAAATGTACCATTAATAAGTGCAGGACGTCATTTGTACTAATGGGAAGACATTCAAGTGTCTGATAACAGCGGGAAAAATCCATTGCTTGGATCTGGAGGTACACATTTTTAAATGTTTTACTTCTGAGGGGGAAAAGTGAGTGGGAGGTGAAGACAGTTGATGGAACGGAGGTTAGTTTGCATAATGGCTTGAGCAATGTTCACGACTCTCTGCAGATTCTTGCAGACTTGGGCACAGCAGTTCTCACATCAAGCTGTGATGCATCCAGAGCACGATACTTTCTTTGGTGTGTCCATAAAAAAATCGGTTAGGGATATTGGGGACATGATAAACCTCGTCAGGCTTCTGAGGCACATAATGACATCAGAACATAGAAGCAGGAGTTGGCCATCCGGCCTGTCAAGCCTGCCCCACCCTCAATGTGATCATGGCTGCTCATCTCCACCAACCTGCCTTTTCCTCGTATTCCCTTAATTCCCGTCCTTTGTAGAAATCGATCCAACCTTGTTCTCAATATATTTACTGAGGTCACCTCCACTGCTTCAATGGGCAGTGAATTCCCTCTGGGGAAAAGCAGCAGCTCCTCATCTCCATCCTGAATCTACTACCCTGGATCTTGAGGTGATGTCCCCTCATTCTGGTCTCCCCCACCAATGGTAGCAACTTACCGGCCTCTATCTTTTCAATGCCTTTCATATTTTTATATGTTTCTATAAGATTCCCTCCCATTTTTCAAAACTCCACCGAGTACAGTCCCAGATGACTCAATCTCTCCTCATAAGCTAACCCTCTCATTTCTGGAATCAACCTGGTGGACCTCCTCTGTACCACCTCCAAAGCCAGTCCATCATTCCTCAAGTAAGGAAACCAGAACTGCACGCAGTGCTCCAGATGTGGCCTCACCAGGACCTTGTACGTTTGCAGCTGTCTTGGTTAAGTATCAACATGGTTATTGTTGATATTATTACAAGCTCCCGTTTCATTTAGTAACATTAAGGGTTAGTACAGGCTGCATCCATTCACACTGTGGAGAAATCTGAGTGGCAGAAATCAGGTACAGACTGTGGCCAAAGTTAATCCTTTGGAGGAAGAGAGGGAACATTTGTTGCTTTATCCAGGGACAGGTGGAGAGAGAGAGAGAAAGAAAGATGTGAGAGAAACATTTAAAGGAACAGAAGCCATCGCATGAACATCGTGCTGGAGTGACTCTGTGAAATGGGTAATTTAGCTGATTCTCCCTGTCAGGGGAATTATTGAACCACTGTGACCAAAGGAAAAGTCATTTTGACTGACCCATGCTGGGGTTTTGAGAAGCATAGTAGAAGCCACACATTTCATATCCCCTTGCCAAGGACAAGGGGCGTTGTGACAACCATTCGCCCAAAAGGATATTTCTCAGCAAGCAACTTGACGAGGATTCATGAGTTTTTAACAGTTCAGTCACTCAGTCTCTTCCACCTTGTTCGCGATTACTTCTGGGCATCAATTAAAGACTCTGCATTCCAACACAGGATTTCTAAGCCTGAACTTGGGGCTGACTTTCCAGAATTGTGCCTAAGCTGTAATGGTTTGGGTATCACACACACACATTTGCGCATAGTTGGAGGGTTGTTAATTAAGGTGTTATATTATTGGTAGTTATTTATAAATATATTGTTTTAAAATAAAAACAACAACAGTCTGTGAATTTCTATTGCTGCTGCTCTGCTATGTAACAATATTTAAATCCTATCAATATGGAATTCCCCACCAGCACCATTAATATAGACAGGGGTATCACCCATTCCCCCTTTACGCTGCTGATGACCAGTCCCTACACTTTGCTGGGGTTCAGGGAGAGGTTGTTGTCCTTGCACCTTTCCCCCAGACTTCCTATCTCCTTCCTATACCGTCTCATCATTATTTGAGATTGTTCCACAATCTTGGTGTCATCTGCAAACTTGGTGCAGCACTTGGCCTCCAAGTCCCACGCCTTCACGTTCCCCAGGGAATTGCGTAAGTTTCCTCTGGGGGGTTCCAGTTTCCACCCACATCCTGGGGACGGTACGGGGAGGTTCAAGAGGAGAGATTATGTCGTCTTGGACCGTACTTGCTGGAGTTTGGAAGAATGAGAGGGGATCTTATGGAAGCATAAGATTGTGAAAGGCATAGGTAAGATTGAGGTAGGTCATTTGTGGGGGGGGGGGGGGGGGAGGGACTAGAGCTGAGGGACCTAGCCTCAAGATCCAGGGCAGAAAATTTGGGACAGAGATGAGGAGGAACTGTTTTTCGCTGCCCACTGAAGCAGTGGATGTGAGCTCAGTAAATATATTAATGACAAGATTAGATAGATTTTTACAGAGTCGGGGAATTAAAGGATATGGGGAAAAGGGAGGTAAGGGGAGCTGAGCCAATCATCAGATCAGCCATGATCTCATTGAATGACAAGAGCAGGTTCGATGGGCCAAATGGCCAACTCCTGCTCCTATTTCTTTTATTCCTATCTGCAGATGTTGTGATTGTAGTAAAAACACACAAAATTTCTGGAGGAGCTCAGCCAGTCTCGCAGTGTCCATCTGAGATAAGATACATTATTGATGTTTCGGGCCTGAGCCCTTCTTCAAGGAATAAGCAAAGAACAAGCAGGGAACAAGCAGGGCTCAGAATACAGATGATGTTGGCTGGGGGAGGAGTCCAGACCAACAAATGGTGTTCATTGGATATGATATAAGGAGAGGTGAGAATTGATTTTGGCTCTGTGAAAGGAAACAGAGGGAAAAGGAAAGAGAGAGAGAGAGAGAGAGCGAGCTGGGGAAAGGTGATAGGGAAGGGGGATGGGGTTTAACAAAAACCAGAGGTCGATGTTAATGCCATCCATTTGGAGGGCGCCCAGAAGGAAGGTGAGGTGTGTTTTCCTCCAATTTGCGGTCAGTCACACCATGGGCTACAAGGGAATGGGACAGGGAATTGAAATGGGTGGCCACTGGGAGATGAACACTATTGCAGCAGACAGATCCAAAGTGCTCAATAAAGTGATCTCCCAGTCTGCGCCCAGTCTCTCTGATGGAGAGGAGACCACAATGGGAGCACCGGATGCTGTAGACAACCCCTGCTGATTCACAAGTGTAATATTGCTTCACTTGGAATTACATCTGGATGATCCCACAGGACATTCATTGCCAAGGAAATTCATGAACATCATCACTGAATACCTGACAAGGAAGCCTGCAATTCAAATACCTGTTTTCCTAATTCTGCCAGCTAAAGCTAATATGTCATCTGGGCCCAGGGCCTTGCTGCATCATGGCATGATATATGGTTGCCTGGAGGGAGAATTCTTTTAAATTTAAATTTTGACATACAGCACGGCAACAGGCCCTTTCGGCCCACAAGCCCATACCTCCTAATTACACCCAATGTACCTACACCCCACTGCTGAAGTTGACTCGTGCTGTAATAAAAAAAACAGCAGAACCAATCACATCTTTATTGTCTTACACTAGCGGGAGTGTGGGGTACAAAGTAAGAGTAAATAATGTAACTCATATTTTGCACTGATCCCCACTCAAAGTACACAGCATCCTTATACATCTTATGTAGTCCTTTAGACAGGTGCCTATGTGCAGTCTTCAGCTGATCCCAGAGGGTTTCAGGGGACGGGTCCGTGAGGCGGATTGCATCCTCGAGCTTTGCTTTGAGGTTTGCCTGGAAGTTTCCTCTCACTTCGT
Organism: Narcine bancroftii; assembly: GCF_036971445.1. Taxonomy (NCBI): domain Eukaryota; kingdom Metazoa; phylum Chordata; class Chondrichthyes; order Torpediniformes; family Narcinidae; genus Narcine; species Narcine bancroftii. Next base: position 67,382,933 of record NC_091481.1, read on the forward strand.
CTGACTGCAGGTTTCCAACATTGAACCTCTTTCTGGGGGCTTTACTGTTCCTGGGCTTTGGCTTGAAGTGACGGTTGAGTTTGCAGCGAACCAGCCGGTGGTCAGTGTGGCATTCCGCGCTGGGCATGACCCTGGTGTGGAGCACATCTCATTTGTCACTTTCTCGCACCAGGACGTAGTCCAGGAGGTGCCAGTGTTTGGATCGGGGATGCATCCAGGTAGTCTTCAGGCTGTCCCTCTGCTGAAAAAGGGTGTTTGTAATGACAAGCCGCTGTTCTGCGCAGAGCTCCAACAGGAGGCGCCCGTTGTCATTGCACTTGCCGACGCCATGCTTGCCCAGGATTCCTGGCCAGGTTTCTGAGTCTTTGCCGACGCGAGCGTTGAAGTCGCCAAGGATGACAACCTTGTCGGCTGTAGGGGTGCGTTGGATGAGGTTGCGCAGGTCAGTGTAGAACTTGTCCTTTTCTGCTGGTTCCGCCTGGAGGGTTGGAGCATAGACACTGATGAGGGTTATGCGACGCTTGTTTTGAAGGGGGAGTCGCATGGACATGATTCGGTCCGAGTGGCCTGTCGGAAGGTTTTCGAGTTTGGAGGCAATGAAGTTCTTGACCATGAAGCCTACACCAGATAGGCGTCGTTCATCCAAAGGCTTGCCAGACCAGTAGAGTGTGTAGCCCGCGCTGCGTTCTTGGAGGCTGCCTACATCTGCCAGGCAGGCTTCACTGAGAGCGGCTATGTCGATGTCAAGTCTGAGGAGTTCATGTGCAATGAGGGCAGACCGATGTTCAGGTCGGTGGCTGTCAGCCTTGTCTAGCATGGTTCTGATGTTCCAGCATGCTAGCTTGAGTTTGTGAGCATCTTTTGAGGGGGAGGGGGAGGACGTGGAGGGGGAGGACGTGGAGGGGGAGGACGTGGAGGGGGAGGACGTGGAGGGGGAGGACGTGGAGGGGGAGGACGTGGACCTGTCCTCGGGCCTGCGCAAAGGAGCTTTTAGGTGGAGTGCAGTGCGCGCAGTACTGGCCCCACCCTTTACACCCACGGTTCGTGTGCCGTGGCCAAGCAAGCTGGGACGTGGCAGCGAGGTCCATGGGTCATAGGTTTTATATCGGAGTGGCCTTCTCCTATGCAGGTTTCTTACCAGGGCTGGAGGGGTCTGCCTCCCCTCCTAGGTCGGTGCATACTGCCCGGACCGGGGCCGAGGCCGCCGCTGCTCTCCCTGTGCCCTGACTGGGGCCGCCGCCTCCACCTCTCTGCCCGGACCGGGGCCTCTGCCTGCCTCACTCGACCGAGGCCGGGGCCGCCGCCTCCCCCTGGCTCCTGCCCGGATCGGGGCCGCCGCCGCCTACCCTCAGCCCGGACCGGGGTCAGGGCCGCCGCTGCTCTCCCTGTGCCCGGCCTGGGGCCGCCGCCTCCACCTCTCTGCCCGGACCGGGGCCTCCGCCTGCCTCACTCGACCGAGGCTGGGGCCGCCGCCTCCCCCTTGCTCCTGCCCGGATCGGGGCCACCGCCGCCTACCCTCAGCCCGGACCGGGGCCAGGGCCGCCGCTGCTCTCCCTGTGCCCGGCCTGGGGCCGCCGCCTCCACCTCTCTGCCCGGACCGGGGCCTCCGCCTGCCCACCAGGCTCACCTTACAAAGCCGTCCTGTCCAGAGAAGAATCAAGCCTTCCGTCGCGCATGCAGCCATCTTCAGCACAAACTCCGGGAGATCCAAAATGAGTGGTGGACTAGCCTCGCCAAGCGAACCCAGCTCAGCGCGGACATTGGCGAGTTCAGGGGTTTCTACGAGGCCTTAAAGGCTGTGTACGGCCCCTCACCCCAAGTCCAAAGCCCGCTGCGCAGCTCAGACGGCAAAGTCCTCCTCAGCGACAAGATCTCCATCCTCAACCGATGGTCAGAACACTTCCAATCTCATTTCAGTGCCAACCGCTCAGTCCAAGATTCCGCCCTGCTCCAGCTCCCTCAACAGCCCCTAAGGCTAGAGCTGGATGAGGTCCTCACCCAGGATGAGACATATAAGGCAATCGAACAACTGAAAAGTGGCAAAGCAGCAGGTATGGATGGAATCCCCCCCAGAGGTCTGGAAGGCTGGCAGCAAAACTCTGCATATCAAACTGCATGAGTTTTTCAAGCTTTGTTGGGACCAAGGAAAACTGCCTCAGGACCTTCGTGATGCCACCATCATCACCCTGTACAAAAACAAAGGCGAGAAATCAGACTGCTCAAACTACAGGGGATTCACGCTGCTCTCCATTGCAGGCAAAATCTTCACTAGGATTCTCCTAAATAGAATAATACCTAGTGTCGCCGAGAATATTCTCCCAGAATCACAGTGCGGCTTTCGCGCAAACAGAGGAACTACTGACATGGTCTTTGCCCTCAGACAGCTCCAAGAAAAGTGCAGAGAACAAAACAAAGGACTCTACATCACCTTTGTTGACCTCACCAAAGCCTTCGACACCGTGAGCAGGAAAAGGCTTTGGCAAACACTAGAGCGCATCGGATGCCCCCCAAAGTTCCTCAACATGGTTATCCAACTGCACGAAAACCAACAAGGTCGGGTCAGATACAGCAATGAGCTCTCTGAACCCTTCTCCATTAACAATGGCGTGAAGCAAGGCTGTGTTCTCGCACCAACCCTCTTTTCAATCTTCTTCAGCATGATGCTGAACCAAGCCATGAAAGACCTCAACAATGAAGACGCTGTTTACATCCGGTACCGCACGGATGGCAGTCTCTTCAATCTGAGGCGCCTGCAAGCTCACACCAAGACACGAGAAACTAGTTCGTGAACTACTCTTTGCAGACGATGCCACTTTAGTTGCCCATTCAGAGCCAGCTCTTCAGCGCTTGACGTCCTGTTTTGCGGAAACTGCCAAAATGTTTGGCCTGGAAGTCAGCCTGAAGAAAACTGAGGTCCTCCATCAGCCAGCTCCCCACCATGACTACCAGCCCCCCCACATCTCCATAGGGCACACAAAACTCAAAACGGTCAACCAGTTTACCTATCTCGGCTGCACCATTTCATCAGATGCAAGGATCGACAACGAGATAGACAACAGACTCGCCAAGGCAAATAGCGCCTTTGGAAGACTACACAAAAGAGTCTGGAAAAACAACCAACTGAAAAACCTCACAAAGATAAGTGTATACAGAGCCGTTGTCATACCCACACTCCTGTTCGGCTCCGAATCATGGGTCCTCTACCGGCACCACCTACGGCTCCTAGAACGCTTCCACCAGCGTTGTCTCCGCTCCATCCTCAACATCCATTGGAGCGCTTTCATCCCTAACGTCGAAGTACTCGAGATGGCAGAGGTCGACAGCATCGAGTCCACACTGCTGAAGATCCAGCTGCGCTGGGTGGGTCACGTCTCCAGAATGGAGGACCATCGCCTTCCCAAGATCATGTTATATGGCGAGCTCTCCACTGGCCACCGTGACAGAGATGCACCAAAGAAAAGGTACAAGGACTGCCTAAAGAAATCTCTTGGTGCCTGCCACATTGACCACCACCAGTGGGCTGATATCGCCTCAAACCGTGCAGCTTGGCGCCTCACAGTTTGGCGGGCAGCAACCTCCTTTGAAGAAGACCGCAGAGCCCACCTCACTGACAAAAGGCAAAGGAGGAAAAACCCAACACCCAACCCCAACCAACCAATTTTCCCCTGCAACCGCTGGAACCGTGTCTGCCTGTCCCGAATCTGACTCGTCAGCCACAAACGAGCCTGCAGCTGACGTGGACATTTACCCCCTCCATAAATCTTAGTCCGCGAAGCCAAGCCAAAGAAGAAGATGTGCAGCTTTACATGTTGTTTGCTGTATTTTCACTCATATAATGCGCATATGCATATAACGCGCACACACACATATATCACGTGGGTGTGGTATTCTACATTCCGACTCACAGGAGCAATATGCATTTACTTGGACAGGAGACAAAACACATTCCATATTCCCTCTATCTTCCACAGTTAATCTCCCATGATTTACAACCCATTCAACTTCCCCATTAAATGTGTTCCTTCTGAAACACATAAACAAGCTTTGGAGAGGATCGGGAGGGAAGAGGCGCAGAGGCTATTTGCAAAGATAGAAGAAATCAATTAAATAGATTGGAGACAGGGTTCAGAGTTGTGCAGGAGTTTAGTTCCGCCATGATTTAAAAAGCCTTTCTTCACAAGAAATCTTATCTTGTTAAAAAATATGGTGCAATTGAGAGATTTATGGTTTGATTTGATGTAATGAGGATGATTAAACTGATGCCAAAGGGCAGAATCATCCTAATGTTGTCTCAGGCACTTGCTATGTTAATCTCTTCCCTCAAGGGATGGGACTGGGCAATTAACATTGATAAGCTGCAGTGTGCTAGCCCAGTCGCTCTCACTTTGTTTCCACTCATATACTACTTTAAGTAATTCCTATGCCATCGGTGCTCTGTGATTAGTAAGAGTATGTGAGTGGGAATGGAAGGGTGAGAATCACTGCTCTGGACCCAATTGTTACTGAAATATTTTGCTTGAGAAAAATTGTCATTGGCCCATTTCCTTTGGAGTTCTGAAACCATGCACACAACAAGTGGTTTTCAAACTTTTTCTTTCCACCCACATACCACCTTAAGCAATCCCTTACTAATCACAGAGCACCTATAGCTTAGGGAATACTGAAAGTGGTATGTGAATGGAAAGAAAAAGGTTGAGAACTACTGGTTTAGAGGAAATGTTGAACAGTTTATTGGATTATGTCGGAGATGAGGGGGAACTGTTTTACCCAGAGGAAATAGCTGGAAGAATGCGGCTCCAGAGCTGGCTGCGGGTGTGTGCGAAGCGACATTCAGGTGGCAGCACTGAAGGCACTGTTCCAGCACCTGAAAGATCCGCAGCGGGGAGAGGCACCGTGGAGCAAACACCGGCTCCTGTCGACTATGGCCGTAGTCCCGCTCGCTTTCAGGTGCCTAGGGGGAGCGCATGGAAGCGGAGAATACACCTACCCGAGGAGGGTTGGGTAAGTACTCCTTGGGTCAGGGTTTTCTACTTTCAGGTGGCCTCCCAACAGCCACATTTTAGGCAGCTTTATGTTGGGGTATCCTGGCCACCTGAAAGCGGCTTATGGAATTTGCTGCCCATTGAAGCAGTGGAGTAAATATATTGAAGACGAGGTTGGATAGATTTCTACAAAGGAAGGGAATTAAGCATATGAAGAAAAGGCAGGTCAATAGAGATGAGCCTCTCAGTAAATCAGTCATGGTTTCATTGAATGGAGGAGCAGCCTCAACGGGCCAGATGGTCGACTCCTGCTCCTACAGTGGCCAATTAACCTACAAACCTGTATGTCTTTGGGATGTAGGATAAAATTAGAACATCCAGAAGGACTTGCCTGGTCACATGGACAACATGCAAACTCCACACAGACAGCACCTGGGATCAGGTCTCTGGCTCAGTGAGGCGAAGGCTCTGCTCGTGGAGTTGTTAAAATTTTTTTCCATGCAATGGAATTCCATGCGATATTCCTTTTTTTTAATGATCCATTTGCTTTATTTTTCTCTCTTGTCGGGGTCAGCTCTACAGCATTGATTCTCCGCATGTTGTGTACAGCTACATGAGATTCAAGGAAGGCACCGAGCGTTTAATCAGAGCCCGCAAGGCTGCTGTTCTGGAAGAACTGAGGGAGAGGTTGGCCAAACAGATTGCCAAAATACAGGTAAGCACCTGCTGGCTCCTTAGACAACATGGAGGTGCATCTTGGTAGAATCTTATACATTCCCTTTGAGATGCTCTAATTGCTTTGCATCCAATGACATTGGTTCGCGATGGATTCACTTCTTAATATGGGAAAACAAATCAACCTGTTTGTGCATCTTATGATAACAAGGACCTGATCTCATTGTTAGGAATCTCCTGTGTTTGATAAATATTGACCAAGGTGCCACTCTTCGGTGAACAAATGGAACATTTTCTTTTTATCTGGCATCAGTTTCACCCAATGGTTCTCAACCTTTTTCTTTCCACTCATATACCACCTTAAGTAATCCCTGACTAACCACAGAGCACTTATGACATAGGATGCCATAGGTCAGGGGTCTCCAAAGTGGTCAATATCAACCCCTGGGAATCGTTGGGACAATCCGAGGGTTTGATAAATGCCGGGGGGGGGGGTGCCATAAATGGCGGTGGGGGGGGTCAATTGAACTTTTATAAATGGCACCTTTGGCAGGGGTGGCCAACCTCTCGTGAGAGCGGGCCTTGGTGGTGCCATGTTAATAAGAAGAGAGTGAAGGAATGACGGAGTGGAGAAGAGGGAGGTATGTGTCCAACACCCAGACCCCCATCCAGCAAACTTGTTAAATTCAAAGGGAGCGTGGGAAGGTGAGGGATAGACGGCGAGCATTACCTGGTGATCAAGATGCTGAACAAATAGGATTTCTAATCATTTGGGTGGTGGCTTATTGGTGTTTTCCTGGGATAACCACATAACTTGCTTGCATGGACCAGGGAGAATTCAGCATTACACCACTTTAATTCCATGACCTCATGTACTGTCCCACCAAGAATTGGAGGAGCAACTCTTGATTTTCTGTCTGGTATCTCTCTAGCCGGATGGTATTAACATCGACTTCTCTGGTTTCTTTTCTATTCTCCCTCCCTTCCCTTTTCCTTTCTCTTCTTTCTTCCAGCTCTCCATTCACAGAGTCCTCCCCTCTCCCCCCATTTGCAGGTGTGCCCTCCCTCCCTTATCCACCTGTAACTTCCTGTTCATGAGACTGTGCTCTGTCCCCCCCACCATTTTGTTTGGGTACCTGCCCACATCTCATCCATACCTTGAAGGACATAAGCCCAAAACATTGGTTCTGTATCTTTATCTTTGCTACATAAAGGACCCTGTTTGACCTGCTGAGTTTCTCCAGCACCATGTTTATACTGCAACCATTCTTCATGATTTACTCTTTCTGCTTCAGATAAGTGACTTCAGGTCTTTTATCCCTTTGATATTAAAAATCCCAGCTGTCCAAAAACCTTCCTCTAACCCTTTTCCAAAAGAGCTATCCAGGAATCCCAGGGTCCTGGAATCTTTTATTTCTAAAATTCTGATAATCTGACAAGAAAATGTATGGCCAATATAAATTTATTTCCTTACATGCTGCTCCACCATCAGCCAATCCTTGTTCTCCTTTGAGATCTGCTTGGGTGTCTTGTTAAAATGCTATCCCACTCTGTCCAAACCCACTGAAGCTGAAGGATTATAATTTCCTATATATTGTGATTTTGATTTGTCAAGTTTATCATTTGATTGCACAAGTACAACCCGATGAATCAGCGTTCTCTGGCCCTCACAGCCAGACTCAACACACATACATACAAACCATACACATGTAGGACAAGTATTAATCTATCCAAGTAAATTAATAAATATCTTTTGTTGAATATGAGAGTCTCGGAGGGTCATTGTGGGCAGTTCCTTTGGTTGTTCCGCATTCTCATTGCCTGTGGGAAGAAGCTGTTTCTCAGCCTGGTGGGGCTGGCTCTGATCCTCCTGTATCTCTTCCCTGATGAGAGCAGCTAGAGATGCTGTGTGCAGGGTGGAAGGGGCCCACAGCAATTTTGCGATCCCGGTAGACTGTGTCGATGGTGGCGGGGGGGTGGGGGGGGGAAGAGAGACTCCATTGATTCTCTCTGCCACTCTTCAGGTCCAGTGGATTGACCACCGATCCATTTCTTTGAAGCAACTGTAGAGATATGTTGGAAGTTGAAAGTCCAAAGACAAAGGAACCATGCAGTAAGACCGAAGACATGGTCCTGGTCCTGGTCGGCTCAGTTCTGCATGGCCAGGTCGGATGCTGATTGTTCTCTCAGAAAGTACATCCCTGCCTAAACGTAACCCACAGAGTCAGACCCCTTGAGACCCGGTGTATTTGTACGATTTGCACAGCAATGTAAATGCCAAGCAAATAATGTAATGGACTGGTTTCTGTTGCAGGGGCTGATGAGGCAATGTGCACATGTTGTGGGTCAGAACCAACCTTCACCATTCAAGCCTTAACATATACTCAAATTGTCAATAAAGATTGGATTATCTTGATTCTGATGATTATCTCTATCCATTTCCCATTTCATCCCCTTCCCTTGCCCCGAACCCTCTCCCTTTTGCCCTTCCACCTCACAAAAGTGTTACACAAGACAAACAAGCAAAATGCTGCCCAAGGACAGTTGATGTTCAGGTGGGAGAAGAAACTTGGAGACGTTTTGGGAATGAATGTCATTTATTTAAAAATTTAGACACACAGGCCATTCGGCCCTATGAGCTGATGCCGCATTACACTGCATTAACCTGCACCCCAGTACATTTTTGAAGGGTGGAAGGAAACTGGGAGCCCCAGAGAAAACCAAGCAGCCAAAGGAAGAATGTATAAACTCCTCACAGACAGCGCGGGTTTCAAATGCAGGTCTGGTCCTGATCGTTAGTCCACCTATCATCTCCCCCCCTCACCACCACCCCTCCCCCTTTTGTTCAGACATCTCTCATGTTCCCCCTCACCTTGATAAAGGGACTCAAGCCTGAAACGTTGGTGATGTATCTTTACCTTTGCTACGTAAAGACACTGTTTGACCTGCCGAGCATTTGTGTGTGTGTTTTTTTCCCACTAAACCACAGTGTTGACAGATTCCTGTGTTTTACCAACAAAAGGTGTTAATTTATATGAGGAGAGGTGGGAATTGATTTTGGCTCTGTGAAAGGCGACAGAGGTAAAAGGAAAGAGACAGAGAAGGGGGAAGGTGACAGGGGAAGGGGGGGGGAAGGTGTTTAACGAAAGCCAGAGAAGTCGGTTAATGCCGTCCAGTTGGAGGGAGCCCAGATGGAAGATGAGATGTTGTTCCTCCAATATGCGAGCGGTCTCAGTCTTATGAGACCATGGACAGACATGTTGGCAAGGGAATGGGACGGGGAATTGAAATGGGTGGGCTCTGGGAGGTCCACGCTATTGCGGCGGACGGAGCTGAGGTGCTCAACAAAGCGATCTCCCAGTCTGCACCCAGTCTCTCCAATGTAGAAGAGATCATTTGGGTCATGTATGTCCTCTGACATTGAACCTGGAATCTGAATATCATGTAAATGAGAGTGTTACGCACTGACGCATGACGCCAACACGCAAGTCCCTCCGGACGCCTTGTCCACGCCCCTCCCTTCCCGAGCCAGCGAATCTCGCGAGATCAGACGATGCTGGCGAGCGGGGTGATGGCTTCGCAGTACAATGGACCGGAGCGTCGCTGAGCGGTGGCGGCTCGCAGGACTGGGACGGACACGGATACGGACACGGACGGAAAGCAAGGCCGCGACATGGAGGCCGCAGCCACCCCTCTGCTGGCGCACGGGAGCGAGGCGACAGCGGGGCCCGAGGCCGACCCTGACGCAGTGACGCTGGTGGGGGAGTGCCCGAACCTGCTGGAGCGCTGCGGTGTGTGCCGAGGCCGTCTGCGGGAGCACCAGCCCCGCCTGTTGCCCTGCCTGCACTCGGTGTGCAAGGGCTGCCTGAACGTCGGCGCCAGTCCGCAGGTTGAAGGTAAGGCCGCGGGGGTCTGAGCAGGGGGGGGGGGGTGGGGTGGAGTGGGAGAGCGGGGAAAGAGAGTGGAGAGGGATCGGGGAGAGGAGGTGGAGTGGGATTGGGAGGAGAGGGGGGTGGAGTGAGATCGGGGGGAAGAGAGTGGGGGATGGAGATCGCGGGGGGAGAGGGGAGGTGGAGTGGGATGGGGAAGAGAGTGGCGGGTGGAGAGGGATCGTGAGGGAGAGGGGAGGTGGAGTGGGAGAGGGGGAAGAGAGTGGGGGGGGTGGAGTGGGATGGGGCAGAGTGAGATGGGGAAGAGAGTGGGGGGGTGGAGATCGCGGGGGGAGGTGGAGTGGGAGAGGGGGAAGAGAGTGGGATGGGGCGGAGTGGGATGGGGCGGAGTGAAATCTGGGGGAAGAGAGTGGGGGGTGGAGATCGTGGGGGGAGGTGGAGTGGAATGGGAAAGAGTGGGGGGTGGAGATCGTGGGGGGAGGTGGAGTGGAATGGGAAAGAGTGGGGGGTGGAGATCGTGGGGGGAGGTGGAGTGGAATGGGAAAGAGTGGGGGGTGGAGAGGGATCACGGGGGAGAGGGGAGGTGGAGTGGGATCAGGGGAAGAGAGTGGGATCAGGGGAAGAGAGTGGGATCAGGGGAAGAGAGTGGGATCAGGGGAAGAGAGTGGGATCAGGGGAAGAGAATGGGGGTGGGGTGGAGTGGGGTGACATCCATGGAACAATGCACTCAGGGAGAGAGGGGAGGCAATGTTGGTGAGAAGGACAATTTGACCTGGAGTTGAGGTCCACATTCCTGGGAATGAGAGAGGATGTGTTTGGTCAGAATCAGTATTTATTGTCACCAAATTCGTTGTTTTGAGGCAGTATCACTGTGCAAATATTTCTAAAAGCTATATTACAAAATAGTGCAAGAAAAATAAAGTAAGGCAGGCTCTATGGTTCATTGATCATTCAGGAATCCAGTGGCAGAGGGGAAGAAGCTGTCCTTGTGCCACTGAGTGCTCACCTTCAGGCTTCTGTACCACCTTCCCGATGGTAGCTGAGTGTAGAGGGAATGGCCTGAGTGGTGGGGGCCCTTGAGAATAGGGGCTGCTTTCTTGAGACACTGCTTCTTATATGTCTTAGATGGAGTGAAGACTGGTGCCAGTGATGTTGCAGGCCGAGTTAGTGCAGAAGTGAAGTCTGTAGATACCGTGGTTGAAGTAAAAACACAATTGTGGTGAAACTCAGCAGATCAAACAGTGTACTTTATATAGCAAAGACACTCAATGGGAAGCAGTAAGAGAGAATCTCACAGAACTCCCTTCGGAGAACTTCAGGTGAGTGTCAAGATGGTGGTTGAATGAGTGGGTCCAGCAGTGGATAAAGTACAGGGGAGGTCCATTGCAGGCCATGGCCAGAAAGGTCCAGAGCTGTGGCAGTGGGTTGCCCCTGATATTGTCACATCGAGGCAAGGGTGTTGCATAGGATTCATCGAGAGAGCAGCAGTCAGTGGTACACTGGATCCTTACAAGGGCCAAACAGGGAGGCCTGGAATCGGAGCTGCAAGCCACGAGGCACAAGATGGTAGCACAAGGCAAGTAGCAAGACAGGCAATGTGGCTGTGGAAGTGAGTCTGGGTGAGTCCATGGTTGTAGAGCTTGAGAGCAGCAGGGATTACAGAGGGGGAGCAGTGAGAGAGAATCCCACAGAACTCACTTTGGAGAACAAAGGAGAACTTCTGGGTAGGCATCCCTTTTTTTAATTTTTTTTAAATTTTTCACACTATAGATCACATTATTCAAGATATACACATTTCTCCTTTCAAATATATACAGTGTCGTTTTCTCCCCCCCTCCCTCCTCCCCTCCCCCCCCACCTCCCCCTCCATCCATTCAAAACTCTGAGTCCAAGATACATCAAACCCATCAAACAATGTTGTCACTCAACATTAACGAACAAAAACTTCCACTGAGTCAATTCTTTCCATTCTCTTTTCCTTTTGTCATTTTAGGTGATAGATGTCCCGGTAGGTTTTCTCTATTATATTCCATGTACGGCTCCCATATTTGTTCAAATAATGTTATATTATTTCTTAAACTATATGTTATTTTTTCTAATGGAATACATTTATTCATTTCTATATACCATTGCTGTATTTTCAAATTATCTTCTAATTTCCAGTTTGACATAATACATTTTTTTGCTACAGCTAGGGCTATCTTAACAAATCTTTTTTGTACACCCTCCAAATCAAGTCCAAATTCTTTATTTTTTATGTTATTTAGGAGGAAGATCTCTGGGTTTTTTGGTATATTGCTTTCTGTAATTTTATTTAATATCTGGTTTAGATCTTCCCAAAATTTTTTCACCTTTTCACAAGTCCAGATTGCATGAATTGTTGTTCCTATTTCTTTTTTACAACGAAAACATCTGTCAGATACTGTTGGATCCCATTTATTTAACTTTTGAGGAGTGATATATAACCTATGTATCCAATTATATTGTATCATACGTAATCTCGTATTTATTGTATTTCTCATAGGTCCTAAACATAACCTCTCTCATGTTTCCTTTTTTTATCTTTATGTTTAGATCTTGTTCCCACTTTTGTTTAGTTTTATCATTTATTTCCTCATTCTCCTTTTCTTGTAATTTGATATACATGTTTGTTATAAATTTTTTAATTATCATTGTGTCTGTAATCAGATATTCAAAATTGCTTCCTTCTGGTGACTTCAGACTACTTCCCAATTTATCCTTTAAATAGGATTTCAATTGGTAATATGCCAGCACTATATCTTGAGTTATATTATATTTATCCTTCATTTGTTCAAAGGATAATAATTTATTCCCCGAAAAACAATTTTCTATTCTTTTAATCCCTTTTTTCTCCCATTCTCTAAAAGACAGGTTATCTACCGTAAAAGGGATTAGCTGATTTTGTGTCAGTATTAGTTTTGATAATATTGGTAGTTTGTTTCATTTCTTTCTACATGAATCTTCTTCCAAATATTAAGCAAATGGTGCAATACTGGAGAATTCCTATGTTTTACCAATTTTTCATCCCATTTATATAATATATGTTCAGGTATCTTCTCCCCTATTTTGTCTAGCTCTAATCTAGTCCAATCTGGCTTTTCTTTTGTTTGGTAAAAATCTGATAGATATCTTAATTGTGCAGCTCTATAATAATTTTTAAAATTTGGCAGTTGTAAGCCTCCTTGTCTATACCATTCTGTTAATTTATCTAGTTCTATCCTTGGTTTCTCCCCTTTCCATAAAAATTTCCTTATTATTTTCTTTAACTCCTTAAAGAATTTTTCTGTCAAGTGTATTGGCAGTGCCTGAAATAGGTATTGTATCCTTGGAAAAATGTTCATTTTAATACAGTTTATCCTTCCTATTAGTGTTAATGGTAAGTCTTTCCAATGCTCTAAATCTTCCTGTATTTTTTTCATTAGTGGATAATAATTAAGTTTATATAGATGGCTGAGGTTTTTATTTATTTGTATACCTAGGTATCGTATTGTTTGCATTTGCCATCTAAACGGTGATTCTTTCTTGAATTTTGAGAAATCCGCATTATTCATTGGCATTGCTTCACTTTTATTTGCATTAATCTTGTATCCTGACACTTCTCCATACTCCTTCAATTTCTTATTTAATTCTTTTATTGATGTTTCTGGTTCCGTTAGGTATACTATAACATCATCTGCAAATAAACTGATTTTGTATTCCTTGCCTTTTATTTTTATCCCTTTTATTTCTGTTCTTATCAGTTCTGCAGTGGTTCTATGGCTAACGCGAACAATAAGGGCGATAGTGGGCATCCCTGTCTTGTTGATCTGCTTAAGTTAAAATGTTTTGATACATATCCATTTACTGTCACTCTTGCCAATGGACCCTTATATAATGCTTTAATCCAATTAATATATTTCTCTGGTAAACTAAATTTTTGTAGTACCTTGAATAAATAATTCCATTCTACTCTGTCGAAGGCCTTCTCTGCGTCTAAAGCAACCGCTACTGTTGGAGTTTTATTTCCTTCTACTGCATGAATTAAGTTAATAAACTTGCAAATATTATCTCTTGTTCGTCTTTTTTTTATGAATCCAGTTTGGTCTAGACATACTATTTTTGGTAAATAATCAGCTAATCTTCCTTCCTTGCTAATTCTTTCTCTATATCTGCTATTTCCTTTTCCAACTGTTCTGTTTCCTGATTGTAATCCTTCTTCATTTTAGTTACGTAACTTATTATTTCCCCTCTGATGAACGCTTTCATTGCGTCCCATAATATAAACTTATCCTTCACTGATTCCGTATTTATTTCAAAATACATTTTAATTTGACTTTCTATGAATTCTCTAAAATCCTGTCTTTTAAGTAGCATGGGGTTTAGTCTCCATCTATACATTTTTGGAGGGATATCCTCTAACTCTATTGTCAATATCAAGGGTGAATGGTCCGATAATATTCTAGCTTTATATTCTGTTTTCCTAACTCTATCTTGTATACAAGCTGATAACAGGAATAAATCTATTCTTGAATATGTTTTATGTCTATCCGAATAATATGAATATTCCTTTTCCTTTGGGTGTTGTTTCCTCCATATATCCAAAAGTTGCATTTCTTGCATCGATTTAATTATAAATTTGGTTACTTTATTCTTTCTGTTAATTTTTTTCCCGGTTTTATCTATGTTTGAATCCAAATTGAGATTGAAATCCCCTCCTATTAATATATTCCCTTGCATATCTGCTATCTTCAGAAAAATATCCTGCAAAAATTTTTGATCTTCTTCATTAGGCGAATATATATTAAGTAAATTCCAAAACTCCGAATATATCTGACATTTTATCATTACATATCTTCCTGCTGGATCTATTATTTCCTCTTCTATTTTAATTGGTACATTTTTACTGATTAATATAGCCACTCCTCTAGCTTTTGAGTTATATGACGCTGCTGTTACATGTCCTATCCAATCTCTCTTTAATTTCTTGTGCTCCACTTCAGTTAAGTGTGTTTCTTCCACAAATGCAATATCAATTTTTTCTTTTTTCAGTAAATTTAGCAGTTTCTTCCTTTTGATTTGGTTATGTATTCCATTAATATTTAAAGTCATATAGTTTAATGTAGCCATTTTATACTTTGTTTATCTTTCCCTTCCGTTTCCTCATCATCACCTTTCCTTCTCATCCATTTCTGCTTTCTTTGAACAGTTTATAAGACAACATTTTTAACACATCAAACATTCCCCTTATTCTCCTACCTAATATTTCTTTAACCCCCCATTGTCCCCTCCCCTTCCTGAGTTGCCCATTATCCCTTGTCGGGCAACCACATCTCCCCTCTCCATTTGGATTTGCGAATTCACTCGCAAGCGTCAACTGATTTTGCAGTGACTGCAATTTCTCCCTACCCAGCCCCCCCCAGAAAAGATTTCAATTTTTATATACAACAAAGGTCACTCTCTAAATTCCCTCTTTACTCCTCTCTTCCCCTTTTTTTCCCTCATTAATTCTTCTCTATACACTATATACACTTATGTAATATATGTATTATATATATTATATTATGTGTCCTATACACACGTCTTTTTAGTTCGCAGTCTTTTGTACTCTCGTTATACGTCTTCATCTCTCAGTCTATTTTGTAATTGTTCTGCAAATTTTCGTGCTTCCTCTGGATCAGAGAATAGTCTGTTTTGCTGTCCTGGATTAAATATTTTCAATACCGCTGGATGCTTTAGTATAAATTTATACCCTTTCTTCCATAAAATCGCCTTTGCTGTATTGAACTCCTTTCTCTTCTTCAGGAGTTCAAAACTTATATCTGGATAAATAGAAATTTTTGCCCTTTGTACTCCAGTGGCTTGTTGTCCTCTCTTACTTTCTCCATTGTTTTCTCCAGTACCTTTTCTCTTGTATATCTTAGGAATTTTACTAAAATGGATCTTGGCTTTTGTTGTGGTTGTGGTTTAAAGGCTAATGCTCTATGTGCCCTTTCTATTTCCATTTCTTGCTGTAGTTCTGGACATCCTAAGATCCTGGGGATCCAATCTTTTATAAACTCTCTCATATTCTTGCCTTCTTCATCTTCCTTTAGGCCCACTATCTTTATATTATTTCTTCTGTTGTAATTTTCCATTATATCTATTTTCTGAGCTAACAGCTCTTGTGTCTCTAACTTTTTTATTAGATTCTTCTAATTTCTTTTTTAAGTCCTCTACCTCCATTTCTACTGCTGCTTCTCGTTCTTCCACCTTGTCCATTCTTTTTCCTATTTCTGATATGGTCATATCTATTTTATTCACTTTCTCTTCTGTACTGTTTATTCTTCTTCTTAAATCACTAAATTCTTGTGCTTGACATTCTTTAAATGAATCCATGTATTCTTTAATAAGAGAAAATATATCCATTGTCTTGCCTTTCCCTTCTTCTTCCATTTCACTGTACTCTTCCTCTTCCTCTTCTTCCTCTGGATTGGCCATCTGTTGTTTCTTTGTTTTCTTTTTCTTCTCTTCTTTCTTGTTTTCGTTGTCTTCTATGTTCTCCTCTTGCTGCTGCTGTTCTGTAGCTGTCATTGCCAGCTGTGGAGATCGACTCCCCAGCTGGTCGCCCCTCCCGTCGGTGTGTTATTTTGCATGCGCGGTTGCGCACTTTTACTCGGCTCAGCAAGCCATTTTTGTAGTCCACTTTCTACCGACCTGAGGGAGCGGGCTTCTCTCTCCACCGCGGGCCTCTTCGAACAGGTAAGGCCTTCTCCTTCTTCTTCCGTTGTCTTCCTCTCTTCTTACCGTTGGTTTCGACTTTTCTTTTTTCGTCGCCATCTTCTTTCCACCTTTATATTCACTTTACTTTGATTTTTATTTTTGTGCCTTTGTGCTTTCCTTTATTTTTTTCAACTTTTCTGGAGAGGGCTGGAGTTCACCGTCCGGCCACTACTCCATCACGTGACTTCCTCTGGTGGGGATCCTTGAGGATAGATGCTGCTTTCTTAAGACACCACCTCTTGTAGATGTCCTCGATGGAGTGAAGTCTGATGCCCGTGATATCATAGGCTGAGTTAACAACCTTTGGGAGTTATTTTCTTGTCCTGAGCGTTGGCACCTCTGTACCAGATGGTGATGCAACCAGCCAGAATGCTCTCCACGGTACACCTGTAGAAGTTTTCAAGAGTCTTTAGTGGCGTACCGAATCTCATCAAACTCCTCACAAAATAGAGCATCTTGCCTTCTTCATGATTGAGGCTTCAGGACAGATCCTCAGAGATGTTGACACCTGGGAATTTGAAGTTCATGATCCTCTCCACTGCTGACCTCTCGATGAGTTTGTATTCTCCCGATTTCCTCCTGAACTCCACAGTCATCTCCTTGGTTTTGCTAACGGTTGTTGCGACACCACTCAACAAGCTGATCTATCCCTTGACAATGAGAGGGTGAAGGATGGACTTGATGGGGAGTGTGAAGTGGATACCTGGCTGGGGGTGGGAGAGTGGCTCGCAATGCCCTTGAGCCACCGGGATTGTGCAGCCAAGTGAAAAATATGGTGTGGGAAGGTATGTGAGGCAGATGACCCAAATCTATCAAAATCATGTGGCATAAATCTGTCATTTGGGTGTTGTAAAACAGGTATAAATCCCACAAGGTTGTGGGATCAGGTGTTGGAGAGAGTGCTGTGATAGATTGCGTGGGTGGGGGTGGGCAGGGAGATTGGGCTAGTTGGTTTGGGAGAGGAGAGTGAAAGATCAGATAGTGCAATAATATATGGGAGAGGGTGTGGTGGGGCTCTGAGGCAGTGAAGGGATGAGTATTCTGTGAATAAATTTTGGCAATGGACATGATGGTTTGGATGGTAGTTATAGTAGCGGGAACATTAGAATAAGTCATCAAGTGAATATGGGATCAGTTTGGTCTGGTGGTGTAGGTTTTCTTGCAAATGATGGAGAGGAGAGTTATGTGCAGTTCATTGGGAGGGGTTTGGGAGTGCACCGAGAATGGAAGATTGAATATCTGTAACCAGAGCTGGGGGTCTGGCATGTATTGGGTTCATTGGGGGAAGATGGAATGTAGACCAGAGGTGAAAAGTCCATTTGGTGGAAAGCTGACATTCAGCACTTGGTGGGTGGCAAGCTTGGAATTTGGAATAGTGTTTACACAACTGAGGAAATTTGGTCGAGCCTTCAGGAAAAAAAGGTTTGGAAATCAAGTAACAGGGTGTGAGAAAGGAGTAGCTGCTTTGCCCAGGCTGGACATTGGTTGAATGTGACTACGTAGAGGGAGCCAGTTTGTTATTAACCGGACTCAAATCTGTTGCAGACTATTAGTCAAAATAAGTTGCACAAGAATGGTTCTTTGAGCCTGTTTCTCCAGGCAAGTGCAGGGCAATTGTCATTCAGTGTTATTTAATCATCTGTATATTACACCACTTTGACAGATATCAGAATAAAAATTTATTGTCATGAACATAGTTTGTGGTAGCACCATGTAAGCATTTACATAAACCACCGTACAAAATAAATAAAGCAGTGCAAGAAAAAGGACAAAGTAAGATATTTCTATTGTTTATTTACTTTACGATATCTGTGCCAAATTGACTGTAATTCTGCTGTTTGCACATAATACAGATCACTTTATTTTGCACATTTATATGTCTGTTTAGAACCTTTTAAATTTTTTGAGTACCTAATATTCATTTTTCTTCCTGCTTGAGTTAATGCCATCAGAATTATGTAAATTGTATGTGAGATGCTGGATACATTTCACTGCTTAGATGTTTGATATAATAATTTCCTAGACATTTTTGGCAAGATACCAATGATTGCCAAACCCATCTTGCCTCTGGGATGGCAGTGGTGAGCTGCTGTGTTGATGTGCTACAAGCCTTCTGTTGCAGGAACTCTCACTGCATTGGGTGGGGAGTTCCAGGATTTGGGCCTCAGATCAGGATGATTGTTGGACAGAAGCAGTTTGTTTTATTCCATCCAAATCTGTGTTGGCTGGAATTGTAAATAACTTGTAAGGACTGACCTCATTTATGGATAATCCAGTGGATGAATATGTTTTGCTAAGAGGTGTTTGGACAGCTCAACGGATTGAGTTATTAAGCTAATGAGAAAAGAAAGAACCACTGCTGTGTTTGAGGCAACATTCATGTCCAAAAGTGCTTTCCAGTCTCAGATTTCAGATTTATTGTCAGAGTACATACATGACATCACATACAACGCTGAGATTCTTTTCCTGCAGGCAGCTCCTTTGAAACCAGTTGCTTTAGTTATGTAAACAGCCAAATGAAGTATGCTATGCAGGCGTACTGCAATCTTCTCATATTGTGATATTGATTAGATAATCTGAATAAGTACTGTAGAATGATTGATAAGTGATGGGACAGATCAGTAATTACTGATCAGATCGGTAGTACAGGTGCTTAACCTTTTATCTGGGATCGTCGGATCCAGACACCTGTCATTTTTTTGATTCTTCCAGATTTTGGAATCCTTTTAAGCAAATGCCTTGCTTCTTTCCCACCCCTCCGTCTAACTCCTGATACGGGTCTCCAGCTGCTTGGGGGATTATGAGTACGGAAGATGGCCATTGCTCCTGCGTTAAGCCTGCTTCTCTCCCACTGCTGAGGGCCTAGAGTCACCTTTCTACCATGCAAGAGAGGATGCCCATGGGGGCAGGGACAGGGGACTGGGTGGGGGTGGTCTCTCTCTGAAAACGGAGAATATTTGCACCCCTCTTTAAAACAGTTCTATTTCATTCAACTTACGCCCACCTCAAACATCCAGCCTCTGAAATCACCACAACTCAACCATTTAGTGTAAATGACCTCCTGTGTTAACAATAGTTTTGGCGGTAAGTATATTAATTTATTATGGAAAATTAACATAACGTGTGTAAAAACCTATATTTAATGAGCAGATTTCATCTGGAAAAAGAGCTAGTTTTTTGCCAGTTGCCGGTGTTCGGAATCCTGGATAAAAGGTTAGGCATCTGTATTACTGTCCTGCTTTTCAAAATGGTGCCTTGTAGCCACTGGAGAGGGAAGACTGGCTTTCTCATCTAGTCTGGTGGTCCCTCACTTCTGCATAATCTAAATTCCGTGCTTTTTTTGGAGTGGGGACTGGACTAGTTTGTTTTTTTTGCCTCAGAATGCTACCATCTGAACCACACTGAAAGCTTCCTAGACAACTGAATTGACCAATATCATTCAATTGAATTCCTTAGTCCTATTCATTGAATTGAAAAAGTAGGTGGGGGAGGGGTAGAACAAGCATACAGGAACAATGCAATCATCAGGAGTCTTGCATTGAAGCCTGCGAGAGCTCCATCGCACAATGGTAATAGCATGGCACACAAAAAAGTAATTTTAATATTCAATCTCCAATCATGGTTCAAAGCTGTAGAGAAAATTTCCATGGATGTGATTACATTTTTGTTCATTGTTCTAATGTGACATATTAATTCACCATTGTGCTCTGCTGCCATGAATAATATTGATTATGCCGTCATCAATAACTGAGATGACGGTTTATTGTCCCAAAATCGTACAATGCAATGAAATTCTTACTGCAGATGCACAGGTACGTGAAGTAATAAACAATAAATTTGCCAAGAGAGAAAAGGAAAATGCAAAATATAAAAGGATGGGAAATATTCACAGTTGCAGTTGGTGCAATAAAAACATCATGTTACAATTGTGCAGACAGATCTTTTGTCTTGTAGTAGTGTTCTGGGTAGGCTTGTACAGGAAGAGACAGAAAACTGTTCTTTGAACTTTGAGGTGCTGGATTTCAAGCTTCTGTATCTTCTCTCTGCTGAAAAGAAGAAAATCTGCATGTAAAAACAATGTTGGAGAAGCTCAGCAGGTCAGCTTTACATAGCAAAGATAAAAGATACCTAGCCAGCTTTTCAGGCTTGAGCCCTTCATCAGGGTGTGGGGGAAAAAAAGTCATCCGGCGTCTGAACAAAATTTTGCTCAAGTCATTGGTAATGTATCTATATTTGCTAAATAAAAATACACTGGGTTGATTGGGCAATGGAGTTCAACAGTTGAAGACTAAGGGGGAGATGTCATCGTCAGAGGGAGCTGAGTCAGAGTGATAAGGCTTTAGCTCATCAGGCTTCAGCGAGAACATGCAAGAGGAGAGAAATAGTTGGAGTTGAAGTCAGAAAGGGCCACTTTAATTCAAGGGACAAAAAGGGTTCAGCAGGTAGTCACGGATAAGCGCAAACTTTTTAGATTTTTTTTCATCTAATTATAGACTGTGGGAATGGTAGCCAAGGCAGGGGAATGCTCCTGTTACAAAATGTCAGGGAAACCAGAAATACATTCAGCTGCAGCTCCTACAGGCCAAATTAAGGAATTGAAGCTGGAGTTAGATGAACTCGGCATCATTCTGGAGGCAGAGGGGGTGATAGAAAGGAGTTACAGGGACACTAGGGGGCAGGAGAAGGGTAGATGGGTGACAGTCAGGAGAGGGAACAGGCAGGCAGTTCAGGGCACCCCTCTGGCTGTCCTCAATAACAAGTATACCATTTTGGATACTGTTGGGGGACAACCCATTGGGGACAAGCCACAAAGGTCAGGTCTCTGGTACAGAGTCTGGTCCTGTGGCTAAGAAGGGAAGGGAGGAAAAGAGGCGAGGTGTAGTGATAGGGAATTCCATGGTTAAGGGGGCAGATAAGAGATTCTATGAAAGAGATCGAGTATCCTAGATGGAATGTTGCCTCCCTGGTGCCAGGGTCTGAGATATTTTGGATTGAGTTCACAGCCTTCTCAGAAGGGAGAGTAATCAGCCATGTAGGGACCAATGTCATGGGTAGGAAGGGTGAGGGGGTCCTGCAAGGAGAGTTCAGGGAATTAGGTGCTAGGTTGAAGGACAGGACCTCCAGGCTTGTGATCTCAGGATTGCTACCTGTGCCACATGCTAATGAGGTTAGAGGATAATGCATCTTAACACGTGGCTAAAGACATAGTGCAGGAGGGATGGCTTCAGGTTTCCGGATCATTGGGCTCTCTCCCAGGGAAGGTGGCACCTGTTCTGACAAGATGGTTTGATCTGAACTGGAAAGGGACTCATTTCCTTGCGGGAAGGTTTGCTAATCCTGCTCATGTGACTTGCAAACCCCCCCACCCTCTCCAGCAAACAACAGGAGTTCTTCCTTCTGCTCAAGTCAACCCAAGATTGACCTTTCTGGGCACTCTGCAGAAAGATAACTTGTAGTCATCCATCCCGGCTCCAGTTCAAAACATTTTATGACGTACGTCAATTAACACCTACTCGTGAAAGGTGCTGACATTCTCCATAGATCTTCAATATTTCTTCACCCTTTCAAATAAGATCTGTTTTAAAATGTGTGTATGTTCGTGACCTACTCTAAATCGTATAAATTCTCCCCAAATATCAATATTGATACACTGAATCTTAGTAGAATGAGGGGGAGGGGGAGGTTTGATAGAGATATTTAGAGGGGGATAGACCGATAGGTGAGATACAAGCTGGACGACATGGGTTAAGGGTGTAAGGGAAAAGATCGTGGTGGGAGTGTGGAATGAGCTGCCAGCTGAAGAGGTGACAACAGCCTCAATTAATGTTTCAGAAGAATTTGAATGATAAGGGTATTGAAGGCTATGGACTGATTGCTGGTCAGTGGGACTAGGCAGAAAAATGATTCAGCACAGACTAGAAGGGCCAAAGAGGCCTGTTTCTGTGCATTAATGTTCCACGGGTGTAATTGGGTGGCACTGACTCGCAGTCCGAAAGGACCTGTTACCATCCTGTATGTCTAAATTTTTTTTAAAAAGTCTCTCTCTCTCTCCCTTTCAGGGATGATTTGCTGTCCTGTGTGCAAACAACAATGTTACATGAAGGATATCATAGAAAACTACTTCCTAAGGGATACTGGTGATTTGGACACCGACTCAAACAAGAAGGTTAGCCAGGTAGTATTTACGTCATTAGTTTGGTCTTATTTATTTGTATTTTAAAGTACAACTTCTACTGTCCTATGATTCTAACGTTTGTTGGGATTGATATTTGCTGTGGATGATGCAGACTGAAATTGAACATGTCCTGCGTATGATTTGTACAGTGACGATTGCAAATTCCTTTAAACCTGACTTTTTTTTTCCTCTCAAGTGAAAAGAGTTGATCGTGAAAGTCTGCAGATGCTGTGGTTGCAGTAATAACACACAAATGCCGGAGGAACTTCGAGGTACCTTTGAAGAAGGGCTCAGGCTCAAAATGTTGGTTACATATCATATCAAGGCCTGTTAGGTTCCTCCAGCATTTCTGTGTTTTCACTACAATCATACATCTGCAGACTTCTGTCTTTCACTCTTTTTCAAATAGCCCCACCCTGAATATTTCTGATCTGATTGTTTAAAAGAAAGCTTTACTTCACATCATATCTTGCGGGGATTGATGCTAGTAGAAGAGAGTATGCTCACATTCCTCTTTAACTTGTATTAAGACATGGGTGTATGAATCATACATATAAATTAGTATGTGAAAAATCTGGGGGGGGGGGGTTCTTCTGGAACCCACCAATATTTTTGCCTCTTGTTTACTCAGTCAGCACTGATTATTCATCATTTGAGGGCTTGCAGAAGTAAAGTCAACATTTGCAACAAAATACCTGATGACAGACCATTTAACTATCTGCCCTGACCCCTTTTCATCTGCTGAGTATTTTCAGATCAGGGAATTCAGAAATGTACAGAAAGCCCAGGTTCAACCCCTGGAAGGCCAGTCCAATGCCAAAAGACAATTCTGGGGCAAGATGGAGTCTCCAATGGACACACTGCAGCTGCGAGGCAGGGCTTGCCTGCCATCGTGTACGAAAAGGCGAGACCCCTCTCTTCCAGATGAGCTCTCAGTATCTTGCGTGTATGCTTCAAAAGTGAAAACAATTATGCCACCTTCTGAGCCCCCACAGCTCCTGGCAATTCTGTTCTCCCAGTTTCTGAGGCCGACATGGAGGAAAAAAAACCTTCAGGAAGGAGCGAATCAACGGGCTGGAGTTTTGGCGGACATTTTCAAACTCTTGCTGCTGCAGTTTGAGGTCCCAACCTGCTTCCAAGGGACATTCATTATACTGGTACCCAAAGTTGCTTGCCTTGACAACTTTCAGCTGGTGGCACTTGCATCCACGGCGATTAACTGATTTGAGGGGTCATGAATCAAATAAATTCCTTTCTCAGTATACACTATAGTTCGCCTATTGTCGCAATAGGTTAACAGCAGGTACCAATTTGTTGCCCCGTCACTCTGTGTTGGATTACCTGGACCACAAAAACACCTATGTCAGGCTGTCATTCGTTGATGACAGCTCAGTGTTCACCACCATTGTACCAGCAAAACTTGTGATCAAATTAAGCCATCTTGGGCTCTGTCCTCCTTCTGCAACTGGATCCTCAACTTCCTCATAGGCAGACCCCAGTCACTGAAAATTGGCAAAGTTACCTCCTCATCAACACGAACACCTCAAAGCTCAATGCTTAGTACCCTGCTTTATTTCCTATACGCTCATGAATACGTAACCAAGTTTAACTCCACTGCAATAGATGAATTTGTTGAGAATACTGTTTTTAGGAAATGAGCTAGAATTTGCCTATGACGCCGCAGTCATCAGGAGAATCAGACAGCAATGAGGAAGTGTACAAAAGTGAAATAGATCAGCTGGTTGCACTCAACATTAGCAAAACTAAGGAACTGATTGTCGATTTCAGGAGGGAGAAATCAGGAGAATCAGGGAGAAACCAGTCCTTATCGAGGGGGTCAGCAGTGAAAGGGTCAAGAACTTCATTCCTGGCTGTCAGCATCTCTGAAGATCTATCCTGGGGCCAACATGCTGATGCATTCACGAAGAAGGCTCGCCAATAGCTGTACTTCATGGTGAGTTTGAGGAGATTTCGTGTATCACCAAAGACTCTTGCAAATTGTACCATGGAGAACATTCTGACTGGATGCATCACTGTCTGGTGCTAATGTGCACAAGACAGGAAAAGATTGCAGAGTTGTGAACTTGGCCAGTGCCATCATTGGGCAGCAGCATTCACTTCATTAAGGACATCTACAAGAGGTGGCGTCTCAAGAAACAGTCTCTATCGTCAAGGACCCCCACCACCCAGGCCATGCCCTCTTCTCACGGGAAGGAGGTACAGGAGTCTGAAGATGAATGCCCACGATACAACAACAGCTGCTTCTCCGCTGTCAGATTTCAGAACAGACAATGAACCAGAAACACTACCTCACATTTTCTTTTGCATTAATTTTTTAAAAATGTAATTAATTGCAATTTTTAACTATAATGCTACTTGGAGATTGTTATTCTCGCACCACATAACCAGATTCTCAATCTTGCCTCAACATTACCAAGACCAAGGAGCTTATTGTGGATGTGAGGAAGGGGAGATAGAGGAACCTCGTTCCTGTCTGCACAAATGGAGGAGGAGAGTTCCTGGGAGCACTTATTGGAGGACCTATCTTGAAGCCAACTCATCAAGTTCACTGTGAAGGGACATCATTGGCTGATTACTGTAACAAATTTGTGCAGATGGACAGTGGAAAGTAGACTGACCGGTTGCAGCAGGGCCTGATTTAGTCATTCACAGACTCCAAATTTCCATCCATTAAAGAGATCTGTGTGATGGCCCCCCATCACCTTGGTCACAATCTCTTTTTGCTGCTATCTTTGGGAAGAAGGGGCAAAAGTCTACACCAGCATCTCTGGATTCAAGAACAGTTACTTTCCAACAGCTATCAGACTTTTGAGCCTCTCCTTGCTCTAGTGATCATGGACTGTGCCAGCATTGCAGAAGAATGGTTTTCACTATTGTCTTTATCTCTTTAAAGTGTTTGCTATTTGAGTCTTTGTTTTTAAACAAAGCGCCTGTTTGAATGAAGCTGATATGAACTTTGGTATGTATATTGTGTATGGTGTTACATATATTTTAATAAAGTTACTGTTGGGGTTCAGAACAGAGAAACTCACGTACAGAATAGCAAGCTTTTTTTTTAGCAGATGCAAAGGCCCCAAAAGAAGGCCATAAAACCTAGAGTTATTGTTCTCAATTGAAAAGACTGACATTGGAATGTTTACTCTAAGAGACCCCTGCCAGATGAAAGGATTTTGGGAAATTGAAACCTAAAAACCATGGATTGCTTATGTCATGTGATTAAAGACATTTGGTAGAAAGCATTTTTAGGTTTCAACCAGAGATTTACAAAAAGAATTAAAGTGACTTTCACAAAAGATGGTCACTTTGGCTGTTTCTCTTTGTCAAGAGAACAGTGATGCTGTGGCCATTGTAATGGTCATTTTTGACTGACCCTTATCTGGGTAAAGAAAACAAAATCATGGTTACATTTGGATTGTGATTTTGTTTAACCCTTGCCTGAGTTCATGGAAACATCGCCTCGAAAAGTCACGACCCATAACCTCTAAGCAAGAAGAGGGTGGAATTGTGTCAAATCACTCGTAGAAACAACATTTCTATGAAAGCAACTTGACAAGAATATGCAAGTTTGAGAAGCCTGATGACACAGTGTCTCTCCTGAATAATTACTTCTGAACATCAGTTTAAAGATCTAGTTTCAACCCAAGATATCGAAGACTGAACTTCGAAATTGTGCCTAAGCTGTAATAGTTTGAATGATCCACACATGCATACATTTGTGCATAGTTTGGGTTAAGTATAGATTTAAGTAAGGTTAAGTAAGTAATAATGAAAATTATTGTTTTAAGCTACCATTGTTTTGATGAATTTCTATTGCTTGTCTATGACGTAGCAATGGCAATAAACTCATTACTAATTATGATTATCACTTCAATATTTTATTTCAGATTTCCATTGTCTGCAGCATTTTGTAACGTAACCTGTTCTTTGCTGTGGATGATATATGACTGTGCACAAGCTCGCTCTTGCGTTTCTACACTTCAGACGTAAAGCATCTTGAGCTGTCTCAGAGTACAGGGAATCTGAATGAATGCAAGTTTTAATTCCAAGAAGGTTGGAATTGAGAAAGGCAGCATTGGGAGTGACCAAAATTGTGGGGGGAAAATGGTGGAATTCTTTCTTCAACACTGTAATTTTTGGCCTATTATTTGATTGCCACTTGCTTGCTAAAAATACTTAAAATTTCCATACTTGCAGCTTTAGTAGATTTGGTCCAGTGAAGAATGGGTCTCAGTAACCTATAGTTGGTTTAGGGAATTGCTTTGGTGACTGGATGTTCTATTCATGCATTAAATTCTTTGGATAAACTTGCCTTGAGTTAGCTTTCCTTGCAAGATCTTACTGTAAATTCCAGACCTTGCTGCAATGTAGTTATTACTCGAAGGCAAGGGCGTAACTCCTCAGTTTTAGTGGGAAGCCAGCTTTTATTATTGTATAAAATTTTCTTGATTTGGTGCTCAACAACAAGTACCAGAATTATTTACCATACACATTTTAAGTGAGGTTCAATTGTGCACTTAAAGTTTCCTCAAGATCATGTTATAACATATTTCCTTGTGCAATAGGGGCATTTGACCCATCAGTGTATGATGGCTCTCAGAGCATTGCCATCAATGCCACTCCCCCATTTCCATTTAATATAGCAGTACTTTTGGAAGTGGGAAGAAACCAGTGCACCCAGGCAAAATCCACAAGTTGACAGAGAGAATTTGCCAATGCCACTCACAATCAGAAGTCACGATTGAATTAAGGACATTGAAGCTGTGACTCAGTGACTCCACTGCTGTGCCACTATGCTTTTCTACAAGGTAACCAAAGATATTGGGGACAACAGCTGCAACATGGAGTTATTCGATCAACTGAACGAAGGCTATTGTCGTGTAAGCACGATGTACAGATGCACTGAAATTCTTACCGTGGCGACACAGGTGTACAAAATACTCTTCACAAGCATAAATTTATTGCTGGGGAGAAAATTTAATATAAAAGGCTAAATATTCACACTTGCAGTTAATCTGTATAAAGAAAAATGTTACAAAAGTGCAGGCAGATCTTTGGTGATTATGGACAAGTTTTATGGTTAGGATAGTAAAAGGATGTTCTTAATTGCTGTTGGGAGAAAAGTCTTTAACCTAGAGGTGTCAACTTCAGGCTTCTGTATGTTTGACAACAGCCTGTTAAAGCAGCTCTTGTGTTTTATTTTAAAGTCCTGCAATTGCAGACTCTTGGCCCAGAAAACGGGGAGATTGCCTCTCCCCACCCCTGACTCACCCCCATTGGAGAAGCAGAGGAAACTGCCCAGCAGGATGGTGAGCACGTCAGCAGACCAGTGAGAGCGCAGCAGCTGAAGAATACACAGGTGATGGGCTGTTGGCAACTTGAGGAGGTGAGGAACCCACACAGGCTGCTGGTGACTGCGGTTTAAAGATGTACCAGGCTGCACACTGCTGGAGATTGGCTTAAGGGGTACAAAGTATTGGAAATATTGGATGCGAGAGGGTGTCGAGGGCACTGAAGGCTTCCTGATCTGGAGCTCAGGTTGCTGATATTTTGAACTGAAAGCTGTGTGATTGCAGGAATGTTTCAAGCGAATCCATGGACATTCAGACTCTGATTGTAAGTGGTGCTGGGCAAATTCTGCTGATGATGAATCTTTGTCTGCCTTATGACAGACGAAAGTCAATTTTCTTTCTTTCTTTCTTTTTCAATCTTTATTATTATTATAATTTATAAACACATACAGTTCAAAGAGATATTAAAAAAATACATAGTAAGTAATGAATTAATACAGAGATATTAAACAATAATATTACAGAATAAAAATATATCATAAAAGAAAAATTTTTGATCAGTTTAGGGTGTGAACTATCTCTAAAAAAAAAAGATATAATTAATAACAATATATGAAAAAAGAGAAAAAAAAACCCCAAAAAAGAAGAAAAAACAAATCTGAATTTAAAAAAAACTTTAAAAAAAAAACCTACAGATATAGCTAAACCACGCCGATCACTCCAATCTCATCTTACAGCCCAATTATCATACATAATCATAGAAAGAAAACAGAGCCAGATCAACTCACCACAAATGAAAATATTGAATAAATGGTTGAAAGTCAATTTTGTGTAATATTACAATTGCTTATTCAGGTGCCTTTCAGTTCAGCGTGGGCGATCATGTCTCCATCCGTCGCGATCTCTGACCCTCCGAATTGTAGTTGTTGCCTCCTTCAGTGAAGGCTCCATCTTTGAGCTGAGACCATAGTTGATGTTGAGTTCATGATTATACAAGGGAAAAAATACTGAAGCGGCTTACCGTTGCCTTTTCAGTTGCAATGTCCATACAGGATATTGATCAGCAAATTCATCCGCCCAGCATTTTTAGTTTTACATCATAATTTCCAATTTGTAGAATCTGTTTGTAAAAGCCATCCACCATCTGCAATTCATGACTTCACATGATTAAAAGACTAAACAGGCACTACACCTTGCCCGAGGGTGAGCTGTAGGCTGTCGGACAGAAGGAGCTGAATACTCGGTGTTCCCCAACCAGAAGCCCTGGATGAATCAGAGAATTCGCAAGGTGCTGAAGGTGAGAACAAGGACATTAAAGGTCGGGGATTGAGTTCTTTATAAAAAATCCAGGCACGACCTGCAGAAGGCCATCTCTAAAGCAAAGTGGCCATTCCAGAGGAAGCTAGAGACAGATACATGCCAGCTGTGGCAGGGAGTGCAGGCCATTAGACAAACACTATAGATGGCTGTGAAGCCTCACCTCCCAATGATTTGAACACCTTCAATGCTCGCTTTGAGAAGAAGAACCAAACTGTACCTACTAGAATCCCTGAAAAGGCTCAGGACCCTGTGATATCTGTCTCGGAGGGCAATGTCAGAACTTCAAGAGGTTGAACCCTTACAAGGCATCAGGTCCTGATGGCGTACCTGGCAGGGTACTGAAAATCTGCACAACCAACAAGCCAGATTGTTCACGGAAATTTTCTTTTTTTTTAATTTTTTTTTCACACTATAAACCACATTGATCAAGATATATACATTTTTCTTTTCAAATATATACAGTGTTGTTTTCTCCCCCCCCTTCCCATCCCACCCTCCCTACCTCCCCTCCCATTCATTTAAACTTCAGAATCTAAGATACATTAAACCCGTCAAACAATGTTGTCACTCAATAAAAATAAACAAGAAGTTCCACTGAGTCAATTCTTTTCATTTCCTTCTCCTTCTGTCATTTTAGGTGGTAGATGTCCCCAGTAGGTTTTCTCTATTATGTTTCATGTATGGCTCCCATATTTGTTCAAACTTTGTAATATTATTTCTTAAATTATATGTTATTTTTTCTAATGGAATACATTTATTCATTTCTATATACCATTGTTGTATTCTCAAGTTATCTTCTAATTTCCAGGCTGACATAATACATTTTTTTGCTACAGCTAGGGCTATCCTAACAAATTTTTTTTGTCACCATCCAAATCAAGTCCAAATTCTTTGTTTTTTATGTTACTTAACAGGAAGATCTCTGGGTTTTTTGGTATATTGCTTTTTGTGATTTTATTTAATATCTGGTTTAGATCTTCCCAAAATTTTTTCACTTTCTCACATGTCCAAATTGCATGAATTGTTGTTGCCGTTTCCTTTTTACAGCAAAAACATCTGTCAGGTACTGTTGGGTCCCATTTATTTAACTTTTGAGGTGTAATGTCTAGCCTGTGTATCCAGTTATATTGTATCATACGTAACCTCGTGTTTATTATATTTCTCATAGTTCCAGAGCATAACTTCTCCCATGCTTCCTTCTTTATCTTTATGTTTAAATCTTGTTCCCATTTTTGTTTAGTTTTACCATTTGTTTCCTCATTCTCCTTTTCTTGCAGTTTAATATACATATTTGTTATAAATATTTTGATTATCATTGTGTCTGTAGTCACATATTCAAAATTACTTCCCTCTGGTAACCTCAGACTGCTTCCCAATTTGTCCTTCAAGTAGGATTTCAGTTGGTAGTATGCCAACACTGTATTTTGAGTTATATTATATTTATCCTTCATTTGTTCAAAGGATAGTAATTTATTTCCTGAAAAGCAATTTTCTATTCTTTTGATCCCTTTTTTCTCCCATTCAATAAAGGAAAGGTTATCTATTGTAAAAGGTATTAACTTATTTTGCGTCAGTATTAGTTTTGGTAATTAGTAAATTTGTTTTATTCCTTTCTACATGAATCTTCTTCCAAATATTGAGCAGATGATGTAATACTGGAGAATTCCTACGTTGTACCAATTTTTCATCCCATTTATATAATATATGTTCAGGTATCTTCTCCCCTATTTTATTTAGTTCTAATCTAGTCCAATCTGGCTTTTCCCTTGTTTGATAAAAATCTGATAGGTATCTTAATTGTGCGGCTCTATAATAATTTTTAAAGTTTGGCAGTTGTAAGCCTCCTTGTTTATACCATTCTGTTAATTTATCTAGTGCTATCCTCGTTTTCCCCACTTTCCAAAAAAATTTCCTTATTGTTTTCTTTAACTCCTTGAAGAATTTCTCCGTCAAGTGTATTGGCAATGCCTGAAATAGGTATTGTATCCTTGGGAAAATGTTCATTTTAATACAGTTTATCCTTCCTATTAGTGTAAGTGGTAAGTCTTTCCAATGCTCTAAGTCGTCCTGTAATTTTTTCATTAGTGGATAATAATTGAGTTTATATAGATGGCTGAGGTTTTTATTTATTTGTATACCTAGGTATCGTATTGCTTGCATTTGCCATCTGAATGGTGATTCTTTCTTAAATTTTGAGAAATCCGCATTATTCATTGGCATTGCTTCACTTTTATTTGCGTTAATCCTGTAACCCGACACTTCTCCATATTCCTTCAATTTCTTATGTAATTCTTTTATTGATATTTTTAGTTCTGTTAAGTATACTATAACGTTATATGCAAATAAACTGATTTTATATTCCTTGTCTTTTATTTTTATCCCTTTTATTTTGTTTTCTGTTCTTATCAATTCTGCTAGTGGTTCTATAGCTAACGCAAACAATAAGGGTGATAGTGGGCATCCTTGCCTTGTTGATCTGCTTAAGTTAAATTGCTTTGATATATATCCATTTACTGTCACTTTCGCCAATGGCCCCTTATATAATGCTTTAATCCAATTAATATACTTCTCTGGTAAACTGAATTTTTGTAATACTTTGAATTAATAATTCCATTCTACTCTGTCGAAGGCCTTCTCTGCGTTTAAAGCAACTGCTACTGTTGGAGCTTTATTCCCTTCTACTGCATGAATTAAGTTAATAAATTTACAAATATTGTCTGTTGTTCGTCTTTTTTTAATAAATCCAGTTTGGTCTAGATTTACTATTTTTGGTACATAGTCGGCTAATCTGTTTGCTAATAGTTTAGCTATTATCTTATAATCTGTGTTAAGTAAAGATATTGGTCTATATGACGCTGGTGCGAGTGGATCTTTCCCTGTCTTTGGTATTACTGTAATTATTGCTGTTTTGCATGAACCTGGTAAGCTCTGTGTTTTATCAATCTGGTTGATTACTTCCAGGAGGGGAGAAATTAATAAATCTTTAAATGGTTTATAGAATTCTATTGGGAATCCATCCTCTCCTGGTATTTTATCGTTCGGTAGATTATTTATTATCTCCTGTATTTATTCTATTTCAAATGGTTTTGTTAATTTATTTTGTTCCTCTATTTGTAATTTTGGTAGTTCAATTTTAATTAAAAATTCATCTATTTTGTCTTCTTTCCCTTCGTTTTCAGTTTGGTATAATTGTTCGTAGAATTCTTTGAAGTTTTCATTAATCTCCGTTGGATTATATGTGATTTGTTTGTCTTTTTTCCTTGATGCCAATACCATTCTCTTAGTTTGTTCTGTCTTAAGCTGCCATGCTAGAATTTTGTGCGTTTTTTCTCCTAGTTCATAATATTTCTGTTTTGTCTTCATTATGTTCTTCTCCACCTTATATGTTTGTAGTGTTTCATATTTTATTTTTTTATCTGCCAATTCTCTTCTTTTAGTTGTGTCTTCTTTCATTGCTAATTCTTTTTCTATATTTGCTGTTTCCCTTTCCAACGGCTGTTTCCCGATTGTAGTCCTTCTTCATCTTGGTTACATAACTTATTATTTGCCCTCTGATGAACGCTTTCATTGCGTCCCATAGTATAAACTTATCTTTCACTGATTCCGTACTTATTTCAAAGTACATTTTAATTTGTCTTTCAATTAATTCTCTAAAATCCTGCCTTTTAAGTAGCATGGAGTTTAATCTCCATCTATACATTCTTGGAGGGATGTCCTCTAACTCTATTGTCAATATCAGGGGTGAGTTGTCCGACAATATTCTAGCTTTATATTCTGTTTTTCTTACTCTGTCTTACATACGAGCTGATAACAGGAATAGGTCTATTCTTGAGTGTTTTATGTCTACCTGAATAATATGAATATTCCTTTTCCTTTGGGTGTTGTTTCCTCCATATATCTAAAAGTTGCATTTCTTGCATCGACTTATTTATAAATTTGGTTACTTTGTTCTTTCTGTTAATTTTTTTCCCAGTTTTATCCATGTTTGAATCCAAATTAAGGTTGAAATCCCCTCCTATTAGTATGTTCCCTTGCGTGTCTGCTATCTTCAAAAAAATATCTTGCATAAATTTTTGATCTTCTTCGTTAGGTGAATATACATTGAGTAAATTCCAAAACTCCAAATATATCTGACATTTTATCATTACATATCTCCCTGCTGGATCTATTATTTCCTCCTATTTTAATTGGTACATTTTTATTGATTAATATAGCTACTCCTCTAGCTTTTGAATTATATGACGCTGCTGTTACGTGTCCTACCCAATCTCTCTTTAATTTCTTGTGCTTCATTTCAGTTAAATGTGTTTCTTGCACGAATGCTATATCAATTTTTTCTTTTTTCAGTAAATTTAGCAGTTTCTTCCTTTTGATTTGGTTTTGTATTCCGTTAATATTTAAAGTCATATAGTTCAATGTAGCCATTTCATACTTTGTTTATCTTTCCTTTCCGTTTCCTCATCATCACCTTTCCTTCTTATCCATTTCTGCTTTCTTGTTTTGAACACTTTATAAGACAACATTTCTAAAACATCAAACATTTCCCTTATTCTCCTATCTAAAATTTATTTAACCCCACTATCCCCTCCTCTTCATGAGTTGCCCTTTATCCCTTGTCGGGCAACCACATCTCCCCTCTCCATTTGGATTTGCAAATTCACTCGCAAGCGTCAACTGATTTCGCAGTGACCGTAACTCCTCCCCACCCAGCCCCCCCCAGAAAAGATTTCAATTTTCATATATAACAAAGGTCACTCTCTTAATTCCCTCCTTACTTCCTCTCTTCCCTTTCTTTCCCTTATTAATTCTTATCTATACTATATATTTTCCTTCAAACACGGATACACTCATGTACACACATATATACATACACACACACACACACATATATATATATATACCCATATACACACATACATATAGTTCGTGGTCATTTTTACTCTCATTACATGTCTTCATCTCTCTGTCTGTTTTGTAGTTGTTCTGCAAATTTTCGTGCTTCCTCCGGATCCGAGAATAGTCTGTTTTGCTGCCCTGGAATAACTATTTTAAGTACCGCTGGGTACTTTAGCATAAATTTATATCCTTTTTTCCATTGGATCGCTTTTGCTGTATTAAACTCCTTTCTCTTCTTCAGGAGTTCAAAACTTATGTCTGGATAGAAAACATTTTTTTGACCTTTGTATTCCAGTGGCTTTTTGTCTTCTCTTATTTTCTTCATTGCTTTCTCCAATATATTTTCTCTCGTTGTATATCTTAGGAATTTTACTAAAATGGATCTTGGTTTTTGTTGTGGCTGTGGTTTAGGGGCTAGTGTTCTATGTGCCCTTTCTATTTCCATTTCTTCCTGTAATTCTGGTCTTCCTAGGACCCTGGGGATCCAATCTTTTATAAATTCTCTCATATTCTTGCCTTCTTCATCTTCCTTAAGGCCCACTATCTTTATATTATTTCTTCTATTATAATTTTCCATTATATCTATCTTCTGAGCTAACAGCTCTTGTGTCTCTTTAACTTTTTTATTAGATTCTTCTAATTTCATTTTTAAGTCCTTTACTTCCATTTCTACGGCTGTTTCTCATTCTTCCACCTTGTCCACTCTTTTTCCTATATCTGACATGACCATCTATATTCTATTAATTTTTCTGCTGCACTTTTAATTCTTCTTTTTATTTCACTAAATTCTTGTGATTGCCATTCTTTTACTGATTCCATATATTCTTTAAAAAAAAATCCATTGTCTTGCCTTTCCCTTCTTCCATTTCTCTATGTTCTTCTTCTTCTTCCTCTGGGTTGGTCATCTGTTGTTTCCTTGTTTTCTTTTTACTCTCTTCTTTCTTGTTCTCGTTGCTTTCTATGTTCTCTTCCTGTTGTTGTGTTGCAGCTGTCATCCTCAGCTGTGGAGATCGACTCCTCAGCTGGTCCCCCCTCCTGTCAGTGTTTTTTTTTCATGCGCATCGTGCATGCACGGTTGCGCACTCTTACTTGGTTCCGCGAGCCATTTTTGTAGTCCCGAGCTCTGGACTTCTCTCTCCACGGCGGGCCTCCTCGGACAGGTAAGGCCTTCACCTTCTTCTTCCGACGTTCTTTCTTCTTCTCTTCTTCCCATTGCTTTCGACTTTTCTTTCATCGGAGAGGGCTGGAGTTCCCTGACCGGCCACTACTCCATCACGTGACTCCTGTCTTCACGGAAATTTTCAACGTCATTGCGGCAGTCGGATGTTCCCACCTGCTTCAAAAGGGCATCAATCATCCCAGTACCCAAAAAGAGCAGCGTGAACTGCCTCAGTGACTACCGGCCAGTAGCACTAACTTCTACTGCAAGAAAATGCTTTGAGAGGCTGGTCGTGGCCAGAATTAATATGTACCTAAGCAAAGGTATGGACCTACTGCAATTCGCCTGTCGTTACAATCGCTCCACAGCAGATGCAATATCGCTGGCTCTCTACTCAGCTCTGGATCACATCGAAAACAGCAACTCGTGCATACGGCTGCTCTTCATCGACTACAGCTCGGCCTTCGATACCTTAGTGCTAATCAAGAAGCTACAAACTCAAGGCCTCTGCAACTGGATCCTTGACTTTTTCAATCAATACAAATTGGAAACTGCTCTACTCATTATACACCCATGGCTGTGTGGCCAGACATAATTCCAATGCCATCTACAAGCTTGCCGATGACACCATAGTTGTCAGCAAAATCACAGATGGCAATGAGGAGGTGCACAGGAGGGAGATAGATCATTGAATAGTGTAACGACAACAACCTTGTGCTCAACGTTGGCAAAACCAAGGAGATGATTGTGGACTCCAGGAGTAAGTCAGGGGAACACAACCTAGTCCTCATTGAGGGCTCATGTGGAGAGGGTCAAGACTTCAAATTCCTGGGTGCCAACGTCTCTGAGGATCTGTCCTGGAGCCTCCACGTTGATTCAATTACAAAGGAGGATCGCCATTGTGAGGTGTCGGAGGTGGATTGGTATGTCATCGAAGACTATCGTAAACTTCTATGGGTACCCTGGAGAGCATTGTGGCTGATTGTGTCACTGCCTGGTATGAAAGCCCCAACTCTCAGGACAAGAATAAATTCCAGAGGGTTGTTAACTTGGCCTGTGACACCACGGGCCCCAGACTTCACTCCATTGAGGACATCGACATGAGATAGTGACTTAAAAAAGCAGCCTCTGTCCTCAAAGACCCCCACCATCCAGGCCACTCCATCTTCATTCTGCTATCATGGGAGGGGAAAAGGTACAGGAGCCTAAAGACAAGCCCTCAGCAGCACAAGGACAGCTTCTTCCCCTCCACCATCAGATTCCTGAATAATCAATGAACCAAGGACATGGCCTTACTTTTCGTGCTCTGTTAGTGTTATTTTATTTTTATAGTAATGTTGCAAGATGGTTATGTGTATGTTTGTACTATGACGCTGCCACAAAACACCGAATTTCACGACTTGTTTATGACGATAAATCCTCATTCTGATTCTCATAAGACATGTTCTCCAATTCGGGCAACATCCTGCTAAATCTCCTCTGCACTCTTTATATAGCTTTCACATCCTTGTATGTGGACACCAATACACCTGAGTGTTAAGCCCTGCAAAAGGTAGTGGACACAGCCCAGAACATCACAGGTAAAACCCTCCCCACCATCGAGAACATCTATGGGGAACGCTGCCCTCGGAGAGCAGGATCAATTATCTAGGATCCACACCTCTGTTCCTCGGGAAAGAGGTAGAGGTGCCACAAGATGCACACCTCCAGGTTCAGGAACAGCTGCTCCCCCTCCACCATCAGACTCAACAACAAACTCACTCTTACATTTGCACTTTTTTTTCTAACTCTTTATTGCATAGTTTGTTTACATTTTTTGCCCTGCCAATAGATGGTGATTGTGCCAGGGTTGTATGTACTCTGACAATAAATCTGAAATCCTTCCTGTAATGAGGGACCGAGTTAAACACAATATTGCAAAAGGGTTCTAACCAGAATTTTGTAGAGTTGCAACATTGCCTCATGGCTCTTGAATGTTTCAGGTTTGAGTTCTGACAAAATTAATTGGCATGCATGCCTTCACCCGAACTCTATTTTTATCCACCAGCTTTGGAGCGAAGGGCAGCTGTGGTGATCAGGAGTTGGAGGCCTTGCTTTTTAGAATGATAGAAACATCTGCTCTGCTAAAGGTCTCAGCTTTGAAACATTAACTTTGAATTTCATTCTTTGTTGCTACCTGACCTGTTGACTGTTCCCTGCATTTTCTGCTTTTATTTCAGGTTTCCAGCATCTGCAGTTATTTCTTTGATTATTAATTTTTTCAGTGCAGTGATTCAAGATTCCGTTTTTTTTTTTTTTTAAAAGTTCTCTGAGGAAGTTTTGAAGTGTTGGGCCTTTCAAATTCTGCAACAGTCCAAAAGTTGATTAAGCATAAAATGCATTCCTGATGTGGTTATGGATGTAATGAATTAAGAAATGGGAGTAGGTTGGCAACTCAGTGAGATCATGGCTGATCTGGCTATGGACGCGAATCCATTTGTCTGCTTGATCTCCAAATTGGTTAATTCCCTTATACTTTATATATCTATGTCTTAAATACATTCAACGAGGCAGCCTTTACTGCTTCGTTAGGCAGAGAATTCTGCAGATTCACTATTCTGCGTGAAGTGTTCCTTCCTTATCTCAAAGGCTGTGAATATTGTCTTCATGGACTTAAGTAAGGCCTATGACAAGATCCCACATGGAAGGTTAGTCAGGAAGGTTCAGTCACTCAATATTCATAGTGAGGTAGTAAACTGGACTTGACATTGTCTTTATGGGAGAAGCCAGAGAGTGATGGTGAATGCCTCTCAGACTGGAGGTCTATGACTAGTGGTGTGCCTGCCTCATCAATCGGTGCTGGGCCTATTGTTTATCATCAATATAGATGATAATGTGGTAAATTTGATCAGCAAGTTTGCAGATGACATAAATATTAGAAGTGCATGACTCCCATCTACTCATGAATAGGTGGTCTTCGGAGATGAATAGCTGCATCCCACTTGAAAATGTCACATACAATCTAGGGAAGGGATCTAACACCTTCCTTCTTTCTCTCAATACTCCACCTCTGACGCACCTGCTCCCAGGGTGATGTCTTCCACTGAGGTGACTGGTGCCTTCAAAAAGCTGGCTTCCTCTCTACACTGGCATGAACTCAGCCCTTGCCACTACAATCATAGCAACTGCAGTTTCCCATTTAACTGTGCTCATTATCTTTGTTCCATTATCCTGCAGGTATGTACCAGCTGTGAAGATAATGCTGTGTCCTCCAGTTTCTGTGTCGAGTGTGCTGAGTGGTTATGTGATGCCTGTGTGGAGGCTCACCAGAGGGTGAAATTCACAAAGGACCATACAATGAGCAAGAAGAATCCAGGGCTCACAGGTAGAATCTTTTAAGTCTTATCCACGTGTAGGCATTTTCCACATGACCCAAATAAACAATACTTTGATGTGACAGAACGGTTTCCCACTCTGTTGATAAAGTGAAAAAAATGGCAGCATGGTTGGTCTAGCAGTTAGCGCAATGCTTTTACAGCGCCAGAGATCAGGACTGGACTGTGGTTCGAGTGCCACATTGTCTCTAAGAAGTTTGTATGTTCACCCTGTGGTCTGCATCGGTTGGCTCCGTTTTGCTCATACCTTTCAAAACGTACCAGGGGTGTAGGTTAATGGGGTGTAAATTGGGTGGCATGGACTTGTGGGCCAAAATGGCCTGTTACTATATGTCTGTTTATTTTTTTAAAAATTCTCACTGCCTCTCTTGCCCAGACAATATTTCCAATATTAATCCTTATGGACCACAATAAGTTGCCATATTCTGCTGTTCATGTGGAATGGGAACCATTTCAATATGCCCATTTCCACATCATGTATTTTTATCCATCCACTTTATAACAAGGAGGAACCTACAGTAATATGAAGCAGGGAGCGTTGCTTTGAAGCAAAATGGAGAGGTGTCAATGCTGCAAGCCTACGTCATTGGAAGTGAAATAAGATGCCATGGAGCACGAGGTTTTCCAGATCCAATGATTACTACATCTAGAAATTTGGCAAGGTTTCTTTTTTTAATTTTATTTTTATTTTTCACACTATGAACCACATTAACCAAAATACACACAAACATTTCCCTCTTGAATATACGCAGTGTCATTTTATCCCCTTTTCCCCCCTACCTTCCCTCCCTCCTTCCCACCCCCCTCCAAACCCATTAAACGTTCAACATATACAATGCAATAAACCCATTAAACAATGTCCTCACACAATGAAAATAAACAAGAAAATTGTGTCATCTACTTTTGCACACTGGGTCAGTTCATTTCTTCGTCTTCTCATTCTATCATTTTAGGGGGTGGAGGTCTGCAATAGGCCTTCTCAGTTGTGTTCCATGTACGGTTTGAAATTTGGCAAGCTTTCTAATGTCATACTAAACCTCAGGAGTTTGCAGAGGTTTGGAATGACGCCAGGGCACCAGAAACCCTGGCAAATTTCTACAGATGAGTGGTGCTGACCAGCTGTGTGGCGACACCAATACCCCCTGAGTTTAAAGACCCCAAAAGCTAGTGGACACAGTCCAGGTTTCACCGGCAAAACTCTGCCCACCATTGATAACATCTACAGGGAATCCTGCTGACGGAGAGGAGCAGCAACCATCAAGGATCTACACCACCCAGCATATGCTCTGTTCTCGCTGCTACCATCAGGAAAAGGGTATAGGAATCACAAGACTCGCACCCACCAGGTTCAGGAACAGCTGCTTCCCCTCCTCAACAACAAACTCAGAAATTAAGGACTCTTGCACTTTAGTGAATTTTTAAAAATCTCTCTGTATTGGAATCAGTTGTTTACATTTCATTTTCTGCTTAAATTTCTTTATTTGTTGACATGTGTATGTTGTGTACAATTTTTTTCCCCACAACCAATCAGTGATAATTCTGCTGCACTGCAGGAAAAAGAATCTTGGGGTTGTTTGTGACGTCAGAGAACATATATGGCAATAAATGTGAAATTTGCTTCACTGTCAGTTAATACACAAGCAGGGTAGATGTAACTGAGTTGTATGTGAGGCCATCAACTTTCTACCATGGCTGACCAGCAAGCATGTTATTAAAGTTGCTGGTTTCTGGTAAATTTTTGTTTTCTCAAAGTTGACTGTCTTCTTTAGGTCAGCACATGGTCTTTTAAAAGTTAGGTGGGTGTCCAAATGGTGGGGAAGATTTCCATGAATTTCAGTTTTTTGAAAAAAGTGCTCTACCGGTAAAACATTTAAAATAGCTGGCCTTTTCTCTCCATTGACAAATCATGGAATTATTCCTTTTCCACCATTTAATGAGATCATGGTTAACATGCCCCTTAATTCCTTTGGTTAATGAAAATCAGTCATTCAAGTTTGAAATCTGCAATTGACCTGGCTGCCAGGCTGGTAAATCTTAGGCTGTGATGGTGATTGTCGAACTAGGGTGCCAAGCCTTAAGATTCAAGGAGTAGGCGATGACATGTTAAGGAGTTTAGCTTCTCCTGGGAACAGTGCACTTGCTGAATTTATCTGTCCAAGGAAGCAGGGAATAAAAGGGGAAATGGTGCTGAGTCCAATGCCAGAGCTGTCATGCTAAATGGCCTATTACTGCACACTGTTCCTGTTCTTTTACATGATGTGTAGTAGATCTCTGAATGGTGCGGGAAGAGCGCAGGTGCTCAGCAAAACAGTCACCTAGTCTCTGCTCGGTCTCCTCAATACAGATGGGGCCACATCGAGCATCAAATCCAGTGGATGAGATTTGAGGAGGTACATGTGAATCTCTGCCTCGCCGGGAAGAATTGTTTGGGTCCCTGGTGGGTAATGAGGGAGATGGAGTATGGGTAGTTTTGCATTTCCAATGGTTGCAAGGAAAAGTGGCAGCGGATTGGGTGGTGTGGAAATGGAGGCAAAAGGAGTCCCTGGATGTTACAGGGAGCATGGTCCTTGTGGAAAGCAGAAAGTGGGATGGAGATGAAGATACTGAAGAGCATCTACACAAGAATCTGCAGATGCTGCATTCTGGAGCAAAAAATAAACTGTTTGAGAATATCAGCAGTATCTCCTCAGGTCATGATACAGGATTAGTTGCTCTTCCAACAAGATACGCCTGTTGGTTGGATCCCATTCCAGGTGACACAAATGGTGAAGGATGGTGTGCTAGATATGGATGCTCATGGAGTGAAAGGTGAGGGACAAGGAAACTATTTTGTCTAGGTGGGCAAGTCCTGAAGAGGGCGATGCTGCTGGAGCTCTGTAATGGTAGTGCTGGCGTTGGTAGGGACCAGCGAAGAACGAAGCAGAGTCATGGCGCTTCTGCACCCATAACCGACTGCAGTCAGCTCCATACAGCAAAGGGAGCCAATGGTGGTTTTATTTAAACATTCTGCAACCACGGGGTCTGCACCCAAGATGGCACCAGCAGCCACGAAGGACTACAGATTCCAGGGAGGCAGAGGACTGGTACAGGGCACCAGAAATTGGGGAGAACGCCCTCTGTGAAGGAGAAGCAGAGGGACATCCACGGTGCATTCACCACAGTGGCGGACAGTGAGTGTGGTTGAAGAAACATACACGCGGTGAGCTGTTGGGGACTTAGGGAAGGAACCCACGCAGGGCTGCAGGCAACTGTGGTCGAGGGATTCACACCAGGCTACGGAATGCTGGAGACTGGCTGAGGGGTACCAGGTATTGGAACTGGGATGTGAGAGGGTGCTAAAGGGTTTCGATCATGTCGGAGGTTCAGATCTGGAACTCAGGCTGCTGGACTCTGTGGCTACGGAATGCTGGAGGTGAATCCATGGATGCTTGACTCTCAGGGAACTCTCCTCTGACTGTAAGAAGCACTTCAGGCAGTTCCTTCCAATGATGGAATCCGTCTGCCGTAATTCCGTGTAATACTGCACTGTCTTTATCACATGATAATAAATTGAATCTTGAGATTGGGAGTAAGAGCACCATGGCCAATGAAGGAAATGCGATTGAAGGCTCCAGGTTTCCTGAAAAACAGAGTCCTGGAATGGAGACCCTTGTCTTCAGGCTTGATGTGGCAGAGCTGGAAAAACTAAGTGAGAGAGACAAGGTGGGAGAGGT
The DNA here is from genome assembly GCF_036971445.1 of Narcine bancroftii. Lineage (NCBI taxonomy): Eukaryota > Metazoa > Chordata > Chondrichthyes > Torpediniformes > Narcinidae > Narcine > Narcine bancroftii. Next base: position 67,425,185 of record NC_091481.1, read on the forward strand.
GTAGTCAAGTCAGTTGTGGGGGTCGGTGGGTTTATAGTAGATACTGGTGGGGAGGTTGTCTCCTGAGATGGAGACGGATCTAGAAAGGTTAGGAGCAAAGTTGATAAAATTAACTTTCTGCACAGATACAGGACTTAACATTGATACAGCAGAGAAAGGGTTAAAACGAGAGACCTAGCTGGGGCCCAGACACACACCGTGGATTTGTAGAGAGTGGGAGAATCAAAATAGAAGTTGTAGAGGGTCAGGCAAAATGACGCTTCATTTGAATGGCTGACCCTTTATGCTGAGGCTTGGTTGTACTCATTCCCACTAGGAAAACAAATTTTGTCAATTGTCTTATAAGTCATTCTTAGAATCATCAGGAAAGAGGTCTCGGTGCCACAAGACTCGCACCACCAGGTTCAGAAACAGCTGCTCCCCCGCCACCATCAGACCCCTCAACGACAAACTCAGTCAGGGACTCAAATTTAAGGACTCTGACTATTGATTTTTTTTTCCCCTCACTAAATTGCACAGTTGGTTTGTTGACATTTCTTTATTGTTTACATGTTGAGTACATTGTTTTTGCACTACCAATAGGTGGTAATTCTGCCCGGCCCGCAAGAAAAAGAATCTCAGGGTTGTATGTGATGTCATGTATGTACTCTGACAACAAATCTGAAATCTGAAGGCATATTTTCATCTAAACTCCAGTCTGATTATCATAATTTCTCCTCAGGCAGCATCCTTGTTTCAAGAATCATTCTGGAGATTGACCTGATCGAAGATTATCTATGAGAGGCATAGATTGGGTAGACAGAATCTTCTCCCCAGGATTAAAATGTCATATAATAGAGGGCATGCATTTAAGATGGGATGAGGGGAGCTGAATTTAAAGCTGTATGGGGCCATTTTTCTTTGCATAGAATGATGGGTCCCTAGAACAGGCTGCCAGGGGTAGTGGTGGAAGCTGATGTATGATGGTAGTGTTTAAGAGGTTTCTGGATGCATGAATATTCAGGAAATGGAAGGACATGGATTGTGTGCAAGTAGTGGAGTTTTAGTTTAATTTGGCATCATGTTCCACGCAGACACCATGGGATGAAGTGCCGGTTTCATGTAAACTACCCTGATGTAGGATCTGCATGTCCTCCCACTTGAGAAATACAGAAAAACACCATTCAGATACAGCAAGTTCAGTAGAAGTCCTAAAATCCGGACCGTTTGGGGATTAGGTCGGTTCGGATTTTCTGGATTCTCGGGCAGTACTTATAAAATTCAAATTGAAGGAGGAATAAAGAGAAGATGAAGAGGTACATTTTGATAGTTTATTCATGAGCAAATATACAGCATGCTTCATTTATCAAAATGAGCAGTTTTAAAGAAAAATAAAGTCAACATTTATCAAAAATGTAAACATTAAACTTTTTCATTAATAAAAAGCTTGAAATTGTTAAAAAAAAGAACATTGTAAAAGAAAAATATAGTATACAAATGAATTCTTTATGATAAGATAAACTTTACAAGTTTAAAAAATTTATTTATTGACAAGTCTTACTTCATTTGAACAATTGGCAAACAAGTTTACTTAAAATTCATTTTTTTAGGTATTTGCAGATTAGAAACTTTCTCCACTCTCATTTACCTGAGTTTTCCAATGCTCTTGACTTGAATATTTTTGACACAATTTTTAATTTACAACTTTTACCGAAAGGTTTAATATCTACTAATTATGAAATGTTGATGAAATTTAGATAAAATTACAAAAGCATGGGAATAGGACTTGCATTTTTCAATATCTGAAGAGAGTTTGATTTGATCTTTCAATTTGTTAATATCTCATCATATGCTTGGCATTCTCTTACAATTTAAAGCAGTTCATAGACCTCACATGTCCAAAGATAAACTTTATTGTATCTACAGAAATATGAACCCTCTTGATTTGTTCGAGCCTTAGAAGATACTGAACCAGATAGTTCTTGATTTAGAGCCTAATCCTTTAGTTGCTCTTTTTGGCACTAGAGAGAATGGCATGACTTCAGTGCCAATTAAACGTTAAATAATATCTTATAGCAAGATGTGCAATACTACTTAGGGGGAAGGATGCTGCTCTGCCCCCTCATGCCTGATGGTTCTGTGAAATGATCTCTTGCCTTAATCTAGAGAAAATCCAATGCTCTGTAACTGATAGGAATTTTCAAAATATTTGGGGACCATTTGTGAACTATTTTCAGAATTTCTAGGAACAATAACAATTTCAATGATAATTTGATATTTTTTTTCGCGCTTACCTGGTCACTTGTTGCTGCTGTGCATCTGTGGGGCTTACGCACACCCACAAAAGCCTGCTAAATTTTAAACGTTTGAGTCTGGATTCTCGAGTGGTATGGATCACTGGCATCAGGGTTTTTGGTCTTCAGCTGTCATTGGGAAGGCAAATAGAATTTGGTACTTTTTGCAAAGGAGATAGAAATTTTAAAGATTAAAATTGTAAACCTGTAAAGTTCACTCAATGGCTTTCCTATTTCCAGCATTTGTTTTAACAACGAGTAATTTGCAGCAGGGAAAGTGAATGAAGTAAATGTGATTTGAAAATCTTCATTTGGTGGGGAAAAGAAAATGCCTCTTTTTATTTGAGGGTCTTCACTTTTAGTCATGTGAGACAGATTTTATTTCCTCCACGTTCTGATTATCTTCTGCTTTCATTCACCCAGCAGATGGAAGGGCAAACTGCGAGCGACCAATCTTCTGCTCCATTCACAGACAGGAGACCCTGAAACTGTTTTGTGAGACGTGTGACACACTTACCTGCAGAGACTGTCAGTTGCTCACCCACAAAGATCATAGGTAAATCCTGTTCTCATTATTAAACATTGTTGTGTTTGATTTCTGCAGGTGCCTCCTGAAAGCTGCAAACACAAATTGCAGACATGAAGAATATTAGTTCTAAATATTAATTTGGCTCCTAATCCTTAATATTTTTGATGTGTGCTCAGTTTGATTTTTATTCCAGCTTAAGGACATCAAAATTAAGAAAAATGTCCTGAGTGGAAAATAAACTCAAACCCATCAAATATCAGGTCAGATATTGATCAGAACAGCTGGAGTTTAGGAGTCAAACCAGTGCCAAATAAAATAGAATCAGAAGTGCATCTTGCGAAGACTGTACACGGAACACTCATCCTACAGATCGTGTACTCAGCTAGACCTAGCACAGGATTTATTTTCAGGCAGATAGATAAGTGGATTTGGAGAGGCAGGTATGTTACTTTTTAAAAATTTGCTTGAGTCCAATATTTTGTACTCATTCTTTCAGAGAGTTTTGTTAGCTGTTAACTTTTTTTTCCATTTTTCCCCCTCTAACGTTATAACCTGTGGAAGTGAGGTGGGGTGTGGAGGAGGCAAAAGGCAGGTGAGGCTCGTGGCTACTCCTTCCTGCCCAACTGTTTTGAGCCAAGAGAGTCTGGGATGGTTTGGTCCTGCAAATCGTTAACTATTCCTCTCCTCCACAGAGCTGCCTAATCTGCTGAGTTCCTCCAGCAGTTTGTTTTTTTTCTTCCCGATTACTGTGTCGCCTCCCATTGTGTCACCCGCGGCGACTGGCCTGACGCAAAGGCCGCGTGGGTGTGCGGCTGCCACAATCCTCCCAAGTAAGGGTATATTGCTTTTAGAATTGAAGGCAACATCCTCTCAGGTGATTTCTTGCCGCCACATCGTGGGTCTGACCACGGAAATTCCTGGCACTACAGTGGGTGAAGCCTTGGACAAGATAGTTTCCAACAAAATTTTGGAGGAACTTGGTGGGACTGGTAGCACTCAAGGAAGACAAAAGCTGGTCTTCTATTCAAGCCAAAACCTTTCTTCAGGTGCAGAGTTTTGACCCCAAATATCAACCAGCTTTTGCCTTTCATGGATGCTGCCTGTCCTGCTGGGTTCGTCCAGCATTTTGTGCTTCTCTAGTTTTACAGGATCTGGAATCTCATTTACCATAGTTTCTAAATAAGAAATATAAGACTACGTTTTGCTTAGTGGCAGACAGTAGTAGTGATTGAATCAAATTGTTGAGGTACATTGTTTTTCACTTTCCAATTATTGGGAAAGTATCTTCTGTACCTTTCTTTACTTCGAAATATTAATTTGGTTCCTAATCCTTTTCTTGCCCTATTTGAAGTAAGTCGTCTGATTTAAATTTGTCTGGGCCACAATCCCATGTGGTTCCCTTTGCTCTTTTTGCCAGAAGAGCTATACACACATTCAATCTGATGCGATGGCCTGCTTAAATCTGGGGGGGGTTTCAGTAGATGCTCTACTAATGTAATGAACTTTAACTTTTTAAATTTGAGGCCCTTTCCTTGATTATTTTCAGAGTTTATAAGATTAATATTATTATATTAATGGAATATTTATGTTTAATCATAGCTTCACAAGGGAGGGATTAGATTATTACAATAGTTTTTACTTTATATACATTTTGGATTTCTCTTTCAAAGCTATTTGTTAATATACATTTACTTTGTTGGCTATATAGTCTTAATACCCATGTGTGCACACGTGCACCCCTCCCTCCCTCAATAAAAATATTGGAAAGAAATTGTTGAGGCAACTTGAATAAACATGAGTTAAAGAGTAATTGCTTCATTTCTACATAAAAATGAGAGGAAAATTTGGGAGAACTGTGACCCCTGTGGAGGCATCAATTGAGCCCAATAGCCTGCCTTTCTGTTGTAAAATAATATAAATCTATTTTAAACTTGAGATGGAATCAGCTACAATATCTCTTTGTACTTCATATCTAGACTCCTGACAGCAAAGATTTTGTGGTGTGTTCTTGCCAATATGGTGATTTTTTTTTTGTTGTTGCGTTTTTCTGGGTCAAGTTCAAAATCAATTTATCGTCATGACCATGTCACGAAGTTTGTGGTTTGGTGGCGGTGAAAACCTATACATAAACCACCGTACAAAATAAATAAAAAGAGCGCCAGAAAATTTCCCACTGAAATCATAACTGTTCATTGTTCTGATCGTCTTTGTGGGAGAAATAAAGTACGTGACATCATGGAAGGACTATTGAAACTTGGTTTCAGCATGGACTAGTGATAGGTTAGAGCAAACACAGAAAACTTCTGTGAAAGAAAAGTAGTTTATGATGTACTACTTGAAACAATATCAGGCCCTTGCATTGTTTTGAAGACCTGAGTCAAGCTTCTTTTGGATCTATCTTTTCTTTCTTCTTTCTTTTTCAATCTTTTTATTATTATTATAATTTATAAACACATACAGTTCAAAGAGATATAAAAAATACATAGTAAGTAATGAATTAATACAGAGATATTAAACAATAATATTACAGAATAAAAATATATCATTAAAATAAAAATTTTAGATCAGTTTAGGGTGTGAACTATCTCTAAAAAAAAAGATATAATTAATAACAATATATGAAAAAAGAGAAAAAAAAACCCAAAAAAGAAGAAAAAACATCTGAATTTAAAAAAAACAAAAAAAACTTAAAAAAAAACCCTACAGATATAGCTAAACCACGCCGATCACTCCGATCTCATCTTACAGCCCAATTATCATACATAATCATAGAAAGAAAACAGAGCCAGATCAACTCACCACAAATGAAAATATTGAATAAATGGTCGCCAGGTTAACTCAAACTTAGAAGGGGATTCATAGACAGAGTTTCTAATTTTCTCTAAATTTAAACATAGTATACTTTGGGTAAACCATTGGAAAACAGTGGGAGGATTAACCTCTTTCCAATTCAATAGTATAGATCTTCTAGCCATTAGTGTAAGGATCTATCTTTTAAACAAATCTATGACATCACAGGCACCATACTTCGCACCATTGAGGACAACTGTATTAAAATATCAGCTTCTGTCCTCAAAGACCCCCAACACCCAGGCCATGCCCTCTTCACTCTGCTACCATCTGGGGAAAAGGTACAGCAGCCTAAAGATGGGCACTCAGTGGCACAAGGACATCTTCCCTGCTGCCATCAGATTCCTGAATAATCAAGAATTTTATGAGGCCAAAGACACGTCTTACCCTCGTGCACTTTTGTTCCTTACACTGATCTAGTAAGATGGTATGAATTGAATGTACAACCGTGACGCTGCCACAAAACACCTAATTTCATGACAAATTCTGATGAACTGATAGTCGCTTTCCCCTGGAATGGTGCTTTGAAGACCCAATGAATTTTTCCCAAACCTTTTCCACTTCACCCATTGGGGAATCTCTGATTACAGCACACACTTGTAGTCATTAATTTCACCTTGCATTCATTTGAAGTGAAATCTTTTAACTACAGCTCAGTCAAGCTAATATTTCTACATTTTGTCCATTTATGTATCTATCTCATCGGCAGTTCATTACCACAATATTGCCTTGTTTTATGTCACTTAAAAAATGTGCCCTTCAAGAGCTTGACACTGTTTCAAGTGCTACATCATTAACTGCTTTTCCTAAACAGAAATTTTCAAAATAAGATATGGGAGCAGTAGGAGGTTATTGACCCAATTCTATCGTGAGCTGATCCATTCTCCCACTCAGCCCCACCACTTGCCTTCTCCCCATAACCTTTGATTCCTTGACTATTACAAATACCTATCAATCTCTCCCTTAAATACACCCAAAGACCTGGCCTCCACACCTGCCTGTAGTAGTAAATTCCAGTGGTTCATCACTCTCCTAATAAAGAAATTTCCTCCATTGCAATTTAAAATGGGTGCCCTTCAATCCTGAAGTTGTGCCTTCTTGTCCTTGACCGTGGGAAACAACTTTTCCACATCTACTCTGTCCAGGTCTTTCTGCATTCAAAATGCTTCTGAGTTCCCACCTCATTTGTCTGAACTCCAAGGTGTATAGTCCCAAGAGCTGTCAAACATTTCTCGTATATCAATCCCTTCATTCCAAGACCCCACACTTCTCAAGGTATTTATGATCCTCCTTGTATTCTTTCACAAATCAGCAAAGCACATCTAGACATTTACTAAAATTGATCAATATACATTAATCTACTCTAGGCAGACCCTTCCATCCACAAGGAAACCATACTGACTTTGTCCTGCTTGCCATGCACCTCCAGGGACTCCATAACTTCATCCTTGACAATCAACTCTTTAACAACTTCTCAATCAATGATGTTAAGCTAACAGGTCTTTAATTTCCTTTCTGCTGCCTCTCTCTCTTTTTAAATAGCTGAGTGTCCTTTGCAATTTTTCAGTCCTCCTGAATCATGCCAGAATCTATTATTCTTAGAAGATCATTACCAATGACTCCAGAATCTCTACAGCTACTTCTTACAGAGAACCTGAGGATGCATTCCACCTGGTCTGGGAGACATCTGCCCTTAAACTTTTCAGCTTCCCAAGCACGTTCTGACTGCACTTGCCTCTCATCCCTGACACCCTTGAAAGTCAGGTGTACTGCTAATGTCTTACACAGTGAAGACTGATGCAAAATATTCATTCAGTTCCTCTGCCATCTCGTTTCCCATTACAAATTCTCCAATTTCTTTTCCTATCGTTCCTATATGTAAGGGATAATGGAATGTGAGGAGTCAACAAGCAAGTGCTAATTAAGAATGAATTATGATAGGTTAAATAACGGTTAAGCAAGTTTTCATGGTGTCACCATGACTACCTGCCCCCAGCCCCCCCACATCTCCATCGGGCGCACAAAACTCAAAACGGTCAACCAGTTTACCTATCTCGGCTGCACCATTTCATCAGATGCAAGGATCGACAACGAGATAGACAACAGAATCGCCAAGGCAAATAGCACCTTTGGAAGACTACACAAAAGAGTCTGGAAAAACAACCAACTGAAAAACCTCACAAAGATAAGCGTATACAGAGCCGTTGTCATACCCACACTCCTGTTCGGCTCCGAATCATGGGTCCTCTACCGGCACCACCTACGGCTCCTAGAACGCTTCCACCAGCGTTGTCTCCGCTCCATCCTCAACATTCATTGGAGCGCTTTCATCCCTAACGTCGAAGTACTCGAGATGGCAGAGGCCGACAGCATCGAGTCCACGCTGCTGAAGATCCAGCTGCGCTGGGTGGGTCATGTCTCCAGAATGGAGGACCATCGCCTTCCCAAGATCGTGTTATATGGCGAGCTCTCCACTGGCCACCGTGACAGCGGTGCACCAAAGAAAAGGTACAAGGACTGCCTAAAGAAATCTCTTGGTGCCTGCCACATTGACCTCTGCCAGTGGGCTGATATCGCCTCAAACCGTGCATCTTGTCGCCTCACAGTTTGGCGGGCAGCAACCTCCTTTGAAGAAGACCGCAGAGCCCACCTCACTGACAAAAGGCAAAGGAGGAAAAACCCAACACCCAACCCCAACCAACCAATTTTCCCCTGCAACCGCTGCAACCGTGTCTGCCTGTCCCGCATCGGACTTGTCAGCCACAAACAAGCCTGCAGCTGACGTGGACATTTACCCCCTCCATAAATCTTCGTCCGCGAAGCCAAGCCAAAGAAGAAGGAAGCAAGTTTTATAAAATAGGGGTCTTCATAAAAAGGATAGCAAGTAGATAGATTTAGCAAGACCTGGGAGTTGATTAATGGATAAGAACAAAGACATGATACTTCTGGTAAACAAGTTTGCAGAAAGGCACATAAACTGATAAGAAGTTAGAATATACTAGGCAGAATTACCTAATGTTAAACCAATCCAGGAGGCAGAAGAATGTTAAGGGGGAAGGTACTTCTGTACTGAAATGGAATGTATAAAAAGTTGGGTAAGCCCCAGTATGTGTGTGTATTCCCAGGGTAAGGGGAAGCACCCAACTTTGCATTGTTGTAAAATAAATGTTCTTTGTTCTCAATTTTTGTCTCGAGTGAAATCTGTGAAGGCACCTCTGCTTCTCACACTATATCTACTCATGCCTCTTTTAAAAACTTTTAACATACTTGATGCGCTCTATCCATGACTCTAAAGACTGAGTGAGCTTTAGTAAGCATTAGATTTCAGCTGGCCCAACTCCCATGTGCTCGAATGAATGGAAGAGGGCAGGGAGGTCGACCTTTATGGCCAGGTCACAGGGGGAGGGGTTACATGGGATCGAGTCATCAGTGGGTGGGCCAACCACGTACAGGGCAGCAGCAGTACATACATATCATTACAATACTTTTTAAAAAAACTTTTAATATCTATTTTTAATAATATTTGCGAGCTTCTTTTAAAAGTTAACTTTGGCCACTTCCTCTCCTACCTCTGTAGTCCCCATTATTCCACATAAAGTGCTTTCAAAGTACACTTCATAAAGGTGTAGAGTTAAATTTAAACAACTTAATTTCACTGGGATTTGTTCATCTTCTTTCTTTTTCTTCTTCTTTGGCTTGGCTTCGCAGACGAAGATTTATGGAGGGGTATGTCCACGTCTGCTGCAGGCTCGTTGGTGACTGACAAGTCCGATGCGGGACAGGCAGGCACGGTTGCAAGGGAAAATTGGTGGGTTGGGTGTTGGGTTTTTCCTCCTTTGTCTTTTGTCAGTGAGGTGGGCTCTGCGGTCTTCTTCAAAGGAGGTTGCTGCCCACTGAACTGTGAGGCGTCAAGATGCACGGTTGGAGGTGATCAATTATGTACAGAGGAATATAAAGAAAACTGCACTGAAACTTCCCCACAACAATCCTGGTTGATCATATCAATCTTGTATCTGGTACCTCTGGTGTAGAGAACTGGATCTGAGGTCAATCCACACAACCATAAGAATGTCAAAGAGGATGACTGAAACCTCCCTCAACACCCCCGCCCTCCCCCCCACCATCGACATGATCTATCAGGATCATTGTCTGAATAGACTATGCAAAATCGTTGAGGATCCCTTCCACCCTGGACACATCTTTTAGCTGCTCCTATCGGGGAAGAGGTACAGGGATATCAGAGCCAGCCAGGTGCAGCGAGAACGCTGAACTACCAAAAGAACTGCTCACATTAACCACTTCAGGCTCTCGTATTCATGAAACAATATTTATTTGTAAATATGAATATTTGTATGTGTGTTATGTCTGGTGGTGTGTGTGTGTGTGTGTCTTGCACTGAGGACCGGAGAGCGCTGTTTCCTCAGGTTATACTTGTACAATTGGATAACAACAAACTGGACGTTGCTTTTCAGATACCAGTTTCTTGAGGAAGCTATTAAGAACCAGAAGATGACGCTGGAAAACCTAGTTAAAAGGCTGACAGAGAAAAAAACCCAGCTGCAGGTGACCACTAAGCAAGTCCGTACTAGGTACGTTTCCTGGTCTCATCTGGAGTTGTATACCATTCTGCTCAAATGGAATAGCCGAATAAAAGAAGCTGTGAGACCTGATTATAATTCCCATCAGATATAATCCCTTTGAATAGGTATAGTCTCAGCCCTTTTACTAACTTAGACCCATAAAATATTACAGCACAGCATACAGACCCTCCGGCCATTCTAATCTGTGCTGAACTGTTATACTGCCTAATCCTACAAACATGCACCCATTCCATACACCTCCCATCCATGTGCCTGTTCAAATTTTTCTTAATTAAAATTGAGCCCATATTCACCACTTCAGCTGGCAGCTCGTTCCACACTCCCACACCTCTGAAGAAGTTCCCCCCCCCAAACCTTTCCCCTTTCACCCTTAACTCGTGTCCTCTGGTTTGTATCTCACCTAACCTCAATGGAAAAAGCCTACTTGGATTTACTTTATCTATACCCATCATAATTTTGTTTACCTCTATCAGATCTCCCCTCATTTTTCTACACTCCAGGGAATAAAGTCCTAATTTGTTTAACTTTTCTCTGCAATTCAGTTCCTCAAATCCCAGCAACAACTTAAAAAAATCTTTCAATCTTATTGATATCTTTCTTGTAGTTAGGTGATCAAAACTGCTCACCATACTCCAAATTTGGCCTCACCAATGTCTTACACAACTACCATTACATTTGAACTCTTACTGAATTCTGATTCATGAAGCCCAATGTGCCAAAAGCTCTGTAAGACCCTATCTACCTGTGACACCCCTTTTCAGGGAATTGTGTCTCTGTATTCCCAGATCTTTCTGTTCGACCGCCCTCAGTGCTCTACCATTTACCGTGTATGTTCTATCTTGGTTTGTCCTTCTCAGCTGGGATTTACTATTGGTTAAGTCTCATGAGACTAGATAGAAATGTGAAGCAGAACTGCAGTGTATCTCTGCCCAAAATAAATGCTGATAATAGCTATTGCCCTTTGAACAAAGGGAGCTGAATAACCTGTTGCTCTCTCGACTCAAATCTGCAGTTTGAAATATATGGTGCATAACTCTGAAACCAAATGGTGGCACAATGGCAAAATGAGTAGCGCGACTGTTTTCAGTGCCAGAGGACAGGGTTCAAACGTGACCTCCAGTGTTGTCGTCATGGAGTTTGTACATTCTCCCTGTGATCACTTAGGCTTCCTCTGAGTGTTCCTCCCACATTCCAAACACGGTACATTAATGAGCTGCTATATATATGAGTTGCTTTATGGCCAGGTCACAGGGGAGTTGATGAGAATTTTAAAAAATGGGATTGATGCAAGTTTTGTGTAAATTTGATGCGATGGCCTGAAGGACCATTTTCCAATCAATTTGTTGGATGTAAAAATAACCTATGAGTTCAGCTGAACAAGGTTTGTCATTTTTGGTGAGTGTGGGTGACTTGGTTTTAATGCTATTATTGCAAGGATTCAAATTTGTTCAAAGGTTATGTCTTTTTTTTAAATTTTATTTTTCACACTATGAACCATATTAACCAAAATACACACAAACATTTCCCTCTTGAATATACACAGTGTCATTTTCTCCCCTCCCTTCCCTCCCTCCTTCACCCCCCCTCCCCACCCACTAAACGTTCAACATTTACAATACATTAAACCCATTAAACAATGAAAATAAACAAGAAAATTGTGTCATCTACTTTTACACACTGGGTCAGTTCATTTCGTCTTCTTCTCATTCTATCATTTTAGGGGGTGGAGGTCCGAGGCAAGCACTCTCTATTGTGTTCCATGTACGGTTCCCAAATTTGTTCGAATACTGTGACTTTATTTTTTAAATTATATGTTATTTTTTCCAATGGAATACATTTATTCATTTCTATGTACCATTGCTGTATTCTCAGGCTCTCTTCTGATTTCCAGGTTGACATTATACATTTTTTTGCTGCAGCTAAGGCTATTATAATAAATCTTTTTTTGTGCTTCATCCAATTTGAGGCCTAATTCTTTACTTCTTATATTACTTAGAAGAAAGATCTCTGGATTTTTTGGTATGTTGCTTTTTGTGATTTTTATTTAATACCTAATTTAGATCTTCCCAAAACTTTTCCACTTTCTCACATGCCCAAATTGCATGTACTGTTGTTCCCGTTTCCTTCTTACAGTGAAAACATCTATTTGATACTGTTGGGTCCCATTTATTTAACTTTTGGGACGTGATATATAGCCTGTGTAACCAATTATATTGTATCATGCGTAACCTCGTGTATTTCTCATAGTTTCGGAGCATAGCTTTTCCCATTTTTCATTTTTTATCTTTATGTTTAGATCTTGTTCCCACTTTTGTTTGGGTTTACAGCTTATTTCATCGTTCTCTTTCTCTTGTAGCTTGATATACATGTTCGTTATAAATCTTTTAATTATCATTATGTCTGTAATCACATATTCAAAGCTGCTTCTTTCTGGTAACCTCAGCCTTCTTCCCAATTTGTCTTTTAAGTAGGTTTTCAGTTGGTGGTATGCAAAGATTGTACCATGAGTTATACCATATTTGTACTTCATTTGTTCAAAAGATAATAAATTATTTCCCAAAAAACTATTTTCTATTCTTTTGATCCCTTTTCTCTCCCATTCTCTGAAGGAAAGGTTATCTATTGTGAAAGGGATTAGTTGATTTTGCGTCAATAATAATTTTGGTAGTTGGTAATTTGTTTTTTTCCTTTCCACGTGAATCTTCTTCCAAATGTTGAGCAGATGGTGCAGTACTGGTCAACTTCTATTTTGCACCAGTTTTTAATCCCACTTATAAAGTATATATTCTGGTACCTTCTCCCCTATTTTATCTAGCTCTAACCTGGTCCAATCTGGTTTTTACCTTGTTTGATAAAAATCTGATAGGTATGTTAATTGTGCTGCTCTATAATAATTCTTAAAGTTTGGTAGCTGTAAGCCCCCTTGTTTGTACCATTCTGTTAATTTATCTAGCGCTATCCTCGGTTTCTCCCCCCCCCCCCCCCTTTCCATAAGAATTTCCTTATTATTTTCTTTAGCTCATTGAAGAATTTCTCTGTTAAGGGAATTGGTAACGATTGAAATAGGTATTGTATCCTTGGGAAGATATTCATTTTAATGCAATTTACCCTTCCTATCAGTGTTAGTGGTAAATCTTTCCAATGTTCTAAGTCCTCTTGTAATTTTCTTCATTAATGGCTGATAATTTAATTTGTTTAGCTGGCCTAGATTCTTATCTATTCTAATACCTAGGTATCGGATTGCTTGTGTTTGCCATTTAAATGGTGATTCTTTCTTAAACTTTGTGAAATCCGCCTTATTCATTGGCATGGCTTCATTTTTATTTGCATTGATCTTGTACCCCGATATTTCTCCATATTCCTTCAATTTCTTATGTAATTCTTTTATTGATAATTCTGGTTCTGTTAAGTATACTATGATATCATCTGCAAATAGACTGATTTTATATTCCTTCTCTTTTATTTTATCCCTGTTATTTTATTTTCTGTTCATATCAGTTCTGCCAAGGTTTCTATAGCTAACGCGAACAGTGAAGTAGATAGTGGACATCCCTGCCTCGTTGACCTGCTTAATTTAAATTGGTTCTATATATATATATATATATATATATATACACACATACTGTACCTTCACCAATGGTCCCTTATATAATGCTCTGCGTCTAAAGCAACTGCCACTGTTGGCGTCTTATTTCCTTGTACTGCATGGATTAAGTTAATGAACTTACAGATGTTGTCCGTTGTTCATCTTTTCTTAATAAATCCAGTTTGATCTAGTTTTACTATTTTTGGTACACAGTCGGCCAATCTGTTTGCTAATAGTTTTGCTATTATCTTATAATCTGAGTTAAGTAGAGATATTGGTCTATACAATGCCGGTGTTAGTGGATCTTTCCCTGTCTTTGGTATTACTGTAATTATTGCTGTTTTACATGAATCTGGCATGTTTTATGTTCCTTCAATCTGATTCATTACTTCCAGGAGAGGAAGAATTAATAAGTCTTTAAATGTTTTATAGAATTCTGTTGGGAGTCTGTCCCCTCCAGGCGTTTTATTGTTCGGTAGCTTTTTTAATATATCCTGTATTTCCTCTATTTCAAATTGTTTTATCAATTTGTTTTGCTCTTCTTGCAATTTCGGTAGTTCAATTTTAGCTAGAAATTCATCTATTTTGTCTTCTTTCCCTTCGTTCTCAGTTCTGTATAATTGCTCGTAAAATTCCTTGAAGTTTTCATTGATCTCTGTTGGGTTATATGTAATTTGTTTGTCCTTTTTCCTTGATGCCAATACTGTTCTTTTAGCTTGTTCTGTTTTAAGCTGCCAATACCGTTCTTTTAGCTTGCTCTGTTTTAAGCTCCCAAGCCAGTATTTTGTGCGTTTTTTCTCCTAGCTTGTAATACTTTTGCTTTATTTTCATTATGTTCTTCTCCACCTTTTACGTTTGTAATGTTTCGTATTTTATTTTTTTGTCCGCTCAATTCCCTTTTTGTTATATCATCCCTTGTTGCTAGTTCTTTTTCTGTACTTACTATTTCCCTTTCCAGCTGTTCTATTTCCTGATTGTAGTCCTTTTTCATCTTAGTTACATAACTTATTATCCGCCCTCTAATAAAGGCTTTCATTGCATCCCATAATATAAATTTGTCTTTCACTGATTCCGCATTTATTTCAAAGTACATTTTAATTTGGCACTCAATAAATTCTCTAAAATCCTGTCTTTTAAGTAGCATGGAGTTTAATCTCCATCTATATGTTCTTGGTGGGATGTCCTCCAGCTCTTTTGCTAATAACAGGGGTGAGTGATCCGATAACAATCTAGCTTTATATTCCGTTTTCCTAACTCTCCCTTGGATATGGGCTGACAGCAGGAACAGGTCTTCTCAAATAATATGAGTTTTGCTTCTCCTTTGGGTGTTGTCTCCTTCATATATCCAAAAATTGCATTTCCTGCATTGAATTAACCATAAATTTGGCTACTTTGTTCTTTCTGCTAGTCTTTTGTCCAGTTTTATCCATCTTTGAATCCAAATTAAGGTTAAAGTCCCCTCCTATCAATATATTCCCCTGCGTATCTGCTATCTTCAAAAAAATATCTTGCATAAATTTTTGATCTTCTTCGTTAGGTGAATATACATTGAGTAAATTCCAAAACTCCGAATATATCTGACATTTTATCATTACATATCTCCCTGCTGGATCTATTATTTCCTTCTCTATTTTGATTGGTACATTTTTATTGATTAATATAGCTACACCTCTGGCTTTTGAGTTATATGATGCGGCTGTTACGTGCCCTACCCAGTATCTCCTTAATTTATTATGTTCCATTTCAGTTAGATGGGTTTCCTGCATGAATGCTATATCTATTTTTTCTTTTTTAAGTAAATTTAATAGCCTCTTCCTTTTGGTTTGGTTATGTATTCCGTTAATATTTATAGTCACATAGTTCAACATGGCCATTTCATACTTTGTTTTACATTTCATTTCCATTTCCTCATCACCACCTTTCCCCTTTTCCCCATTTCCATTTCTCAGTTTTCTTTTTTTGAATGCACTGTATGACAACACTTCTAAAACAGAAAATATTTCAACCATTCCCACATCTAAAATTCCCTTAACCCCAAGTGTTTCTCCCCCCCCCCCCCTCTGAGTCGCCCCTTATCCCTTGCCGGGCAACCACTTCACCCCTCTCCATTCGGACTGCAAACCCGTTCGCAAGTGTCAACTGATTTCACAGTGACCGTTATTCTCTCCCACCCAACCCCCTCCAGAAAAGACTTTTATCTTCACATTACAACAAAGCTCCCCCTCGTTTCTTCTTTTTATTTTTATTTTATTTATTTATTATTGATTTTTTTAACCCCTCCTCTTTCCCTCCTTTACTTCCCTTTTCTTCCCTCCTTTAGTTCTTAATTATACATTATTTTTACTTCTTTATATGTAGTTTGTCATCGTTCTTTGTTCTTGTTACATCTCCATCTCTCTTTCTGTCTTGCAGGCGTTCTGCAAAATCTCGTACTTTCTCCAGATCCAAGAACAGTCAGTTTTGTTGCCCCGGGATAACTATTTTAAGCACCGCTGGATATCTTAACATAAATTTGTAGCCTTTCTTCCAAAGGGTCAATTTTGCTGCATTAAACTCCTTCAGGAGTTCAAAACTTATGTCTGGGTAGAAAAAAATTTTTTGACCTTTGTATTCCAGTGGTTTTTTGTCTTCTCTCATTTTATTCATTGCCTTCTCCAATATATTTTCTCTTGTCTGTATCTCAGGAATTTTACTAAAATGGATCTTGGTTTTTGTTGTGACTGTGGTTTCGGGCGATGTTCTGTGTGCCCTTTCTATTTCCATTCCTTTTTGCATTTCTGGCATTCCCAGGAGTTTGGGATCCATTCTTTTATAAATTCTTTCATATCTTTGCCTTCTTCATCTTCCTTAAGGCCCACTATCTTTATATTGTTTCGCCTACTATAGTTTTCCATCATATCCATCTTCTGAGCTAACAACTCCTGTGTTTCTTTAACTTTTTTGTCATTTTCTTCCTATTTTCTTTTTAAGTCGTTCACTTCCATATCTACCGCCATTACACGTTCTTCCACATTTTCTAATCTTTTCCCTACATCTGTTATGACCACCTCTATTCTACTCATTTTTTCTTCTGTACTTTTCATTTCACTAAATTCTAGTGTCAACCATTCTTTTAATGCTTTCATTTGTTCTTGAAAATTTTTTTTATCTATGTACTGTCCATTCATTTTACCTCCTATTCCTTTGTGCAGAGCTTGGTGTTCTCCTTCTTCTTCTGTGTCTGCTCTTGGGTTTGTGTCTTCTATTTCTTTTCCTTGTATCTGTGTCTCTTCTGACTTTCTTGTTGAGCTGCTTGTCTCAGTTTGTTGGGTATTTTTTTCCCATGGTGTCTTAATGTTGGTCCTCTTCTTCTGGGTTGGTTATCTGTTGTGTCTCTAGTTTCATTTTTTTTTTCTCACCCCTCCCCTTCCCATTGTTTTCTTTATCTTCCAGCTGGGATCCCTGCTGTCGGGTCTCTCTCAGCTGTTCGTGCTATGGAGTTTCACTCCACAGCTGGTCCTGCCTCCCGTCAGTGTTGTCCTTGGCATGCACAGTTGCGCACCCCTGTTTGGCTGTTTTGCAGTCCTGCAGTTAGTGGGTCGCGACCCTGCGGGGTCTCCACTAACCTCGGGGAGTGGGCTCCTCTTTCCACAGCGGGTCCCTGCTTTTTCATGCAGGTAAGGCCTTCACCTTTCTCTTCCAGTGTCTTTCTTTCTTCTTTTCTTCCCGTTGTTTTTGGCTTTTCTTTCTTAGGTGCCATTTTCTCCGCAACTTTATTATTTATTTATTGCGATTTGTGTGTCTGGGGCTTTGCTTTTTCTTCACTTTTTTCCTTCTTTTCTGGAGAGGGCTGGTATTCTCCTACCGGCCACTACTCCATCACATGACTCCTATGCAAAGGTTATGTCTTTTCAGGCAGGTAACCTGTGTAATTAAATATTGTACTGTTGATTTTGCAGAGTGCATTAGGCAGGAAGGCAATGCTTCCTTGTAATTGCGTACATTTGGAATTCTTAAATTGCTCAAAAGCAAACCATCAGTGTTGACAGTTTCCCTCCCCTGACCTTCTCTCGTGCTGTATGGGTTAATTATGTACAAATCCCCAGATAGGACGGTGGAGGGGTGGGTTGCCTGGTTGGGTGTCTTCTGATGTTTGTATTTAAGTTCTAATTTTTATCCATCAGATTAAGAGATGTTCAGGACATGCAGAAGAAGGTTCAGGTGGAGATCAAGATGGCCATCCTGCAAATCATGAGAGAGCTAAATAAACGGGGCAAGACACTCATCCAGAGAGTGGAGGTAATAAGTGCTCTGACATGATGAATTTGTAATGTTTTTAATACTGAAGAAGTTTCTGATGAGCGATCAAAGTCTGCTCTGAAGAAATCCTGAAGTATTCGCTTTATATATGGTGTGACGTGGGCCATTTTAATGTGGTTATTTTCAAATATTCAAGGTTCTTTTATTCTCACATAATAATACTTAAAAAATGTAATATACATGATATACCTCAACTTTTAGCCTGCGTGAGCATTGCCTAGAGAAAGTAAGAGTCCCTTCAGAGGCATTGTCCTTGAATTCGCCTCCAATTCTTCTGCAGTTTTGTTCAAGCTATCAGTGACCAAGCTCCAGATCTGAAACGATAGGAAGCCTGCAGTGTCCGAGGCCCTTTAGGAGCCCTTCTTGCCCTCAGCACCCTCTCAATTCCCAGTTCTGATACCTGGTTGCCATGAGCTATACTCGGGCAGGGCTGCCATTTTTATTTTTTGCAGAGTAAGTAATAATGAGCATGAAATGCTAGACGCCACAACAAAGACCAATTAAATTAAATCACAGCTGAAGAGCTGATGCACAAGGGAGAATTTCTTGGACATTTTGGGATTTCTTGTTTGTTAGAGGTGAGCTGCAAAGCAGGTTGCATGTGAAACTGGAGGGCAGCTAAATCCTTGCGGGAATGTTTTTCTAATGCTATTTTCAAGAATTTGGACTGGTCTGGCAGAGGGGTTGGGAACCAAAGTCGTGTATCACATGAGAAAGGTAAGAAAATGTAAAACTTAAAGGATACCTGGATCACAAGGGAAGCTAAGAAGATCTTTACTGGACAGTAACAGGCCATTTCGGCCCATGAACTCTTGCTTCCCAATTTACACCCAATTAACCTACAACTGCCAGTACGTTTTGAAGGGTGGAGGAAACTGGAGCCTCCAGGGAAAACCCATGTAGACACAGGGAGAACATACAAACTCCTTACAGCACGGGATTCAAATCCCGATCGCTGATGCCGTTAAGTTGTTGTGCTGACCACTATACCAATTGTGCCGCCCTTATGGATGACAGTTACAGTGAGTTGGTCACACCGAAGATTCAAGGCTGCAGGTTGGGTGACAACTAGGAAAGGTAAAGGGAGTAGGCAGAGTACAGGGTTCTCCTGTAGCCATCTCTCTTACAGCCAAGAAGACGGCTTTGGATTCTCTTGGAGGAACATGACGTTTCAGGGGCAATAGTAGCATCCAAGTCACTGGTACTACCTCAGGCTCTGAGGCACAGCAGGGAAAGGTGGAGACCAGTAGAGCTACAGTATATTTCAAAGTTAGAGGGGTACATCGGAGGTGCTGAGGCTGCAAAAGGGAGACTAGGATGGTGTAGTGCACCAGTGTTGAAGAAACTCAGTCGTCCATTACAGTGGACAACAAATTTTTTTAAACGGTTTGCTTCCTGAAAAAAATTGGGGATTATGATAGCTGGACACAGGGATAATTTCAGATATTCTGTATCATGTAGAAATTTAAATAAACTTTTGTTGAATTTAGCATGTTAGCGGTAATGATGTATTGGTTCAACTGATCTAAGCATGTTTTACCGCTGATGTTAGTTTGTACTCTGCATCTGATGCCTCTCATGTCATTGTCCAACAATAATCGCCAGCATTGGTGGATTCCAATCGCCGTGATCCCACTTTTCCATGGTCGCAAAGTCCTGGTGAAACCTCTCACCACGTTCATCACTGATGACACTGAGATCGGCAGGGAAGACGTCCAAGGGCAGATGCAGAACATGAATATTCAACGACATGTTGCACTTCATAGTTTTGTAGGCTTGAAGTAGACTTAAAATATGAAAAGAAATCACAAAAATAGATGTATCTAAAAAGAATGGAACGTGTTAAGAAAACTTTAAGGTGATTTTGCTGATTAGAAGCCCAAAAATCCATAAAATATAGACCCAAAAGAGTTCAGGAAACAAAATCTTTGTTGTCCAGTGTTACTATCTGTGCTAATAATGCTCTTCTATGTGCGATTGACATGTGTTTGAGTTACCCAGGAAGTGCAGTAACGAGTATCAGGTCTCATCCACATCTTGGCCAAGCGGCAGGCAACGACATGATTTTTTTTTCATGGATAATGTGCTTTGCTTTCATTCCCAACAGAAGTTGGCAGAGGAGCAGCAGCTGAAGCTGGAGCAGCAGCACCTATCCATGTCCAAACTGTACCGACAAATGGACCACGTCTTAAAGTTCGCCTCTTGGGCCGTCAACACTGATAACAGCATAGCCCTCCTGCTCTGCAAAAAATTGGTATGGAAAGAATTGACCAGTAGTTCTGCCTAACCAGTTTAATCTCTTATCAATACAAATAGCTGCATATGCAAACATTAGGGTGAGCAAGGCCGATTCAGAATCGGGTAATGGTAAAGGGCAGCACAGCCAGCGCAACGCTGTTACAGTGCTAGTGACCAGGGATCAAATCTGGCACTGTCTGTAAGTAGCTCGTATGTTCTCCTCATGTCTGCATGGCACTCCGGTTTCCTCCCACCGTCAAAGCGTACTGTAGGTTGTAGGTCAATTGGGTGTAATTGGTCAGCATGCGCTCGTGGTCCAGAAGGGCCTGCTACTGAGCTTGTGTCTAGATTTAAATTTAATGCCAAAATGCAGGTCAAATATATAGGATTGAAATGCTGCCCGGCTTGGATTATATCACTCTGCTGAAGAGACTTCACTGTGACCAGGATTTAGTTTGAGGAAATGAGGCAAAGTAACTGTTGTCTTGGAGCAAAAAAAAACCCCCGTTTGATGGAGGAACTGAGTAGGTCGGCCAGCATCAGTAGGAGAAAAAATAGGGTTGATGTTTCAGGTCAGAAAGCTTCATTTTTGCTCCAGATTCAAGCATCCGCTGTCTAACGATTATCGCCATAAACAAAGTTTATTTGGTCACCTTCCTATTCTTTGTTTGTGCCTTGAAGAAGAGCTCAGACCTGAAATGTCGGTAAGATATCTTTACCTCCTATGGATGCTGCGAGACCGGCTGAGTACCTCCAGCATCTCTTTTTAGCTACAATCACAGCATTTGCAGCCTTTTTGTTTCAATCAGAATCGGATCCTAGCATGTGGCATGATGTTGATATTCAGATGATGCAAAGTTACTTTCTGACATGATGGGATATCACAGGAAATTCTTTAAGATTACACTCTATTGCTGAATGCAAGAATTAACTGCCCCCGACATCTGTGGGGCCAACTAACTTTCCTTGCAACATGAACTCGCTGTTGGCCATACCTTAAATTACTATGTGGAAAATAGAACGAGCTTTTTTAAACTTTTCTACACAACCCCCAGCCAAGCACTGCAGACAAGAATTTTTTGGTGCTGTGTGTTCATTAGATACTGCTTTTTACTTGGAGGATCTTTGCTTTTACAGATCTTTTATCAGTTGCAAAGAGGGTTGCAATCGAAGGTTAACACAGAGGAGTTAAAGAATGATATTATTGCTTTTCTCTGGGATTCTGCCTTCTGGACTAAGAATGCAGCTAATTTTGGTGAGTACTTAGAATAGAGTCGTGCATCATAGAACAACTTTGGCCCAATGTCCTTGCCAACCATGTTGACATTCTGCAGTCGTCCCATTTGTCAGCATTTGGACCCTATCCTTCCTTTTTTTTTAAACTTTATTTAAAGATTTTATCACAGGAATAAAAAGAAAAATTACATTTAAAGAAAAAATATAAAATAAAATAATATAATTACAATACAACATCAATAACCTAACTTAATTCAAGCTAAACCACCCCCCCTACATATACAAGAACTAACCCTATCCTTCCAAGCCCTTCTTATCTGCAAATCTGTCCCAATATCTTTTGAACATTGTCATCAGCCTGCATGGATTTTTGTTAATGAGGACTGATTAGGGATAGACAACAGGTTCAGGTGGATGAGACTAGGCAGAAGTGACATTCAGTGCGGACTAAATGGACTTAAAGGCCTGTTTCTGTGCTGTAATGTTCCATTATTCTGTGTAAGGGAAATATTTACAGTTAATGGCAGGACTCTTGTAGCTACTTAAAAGTGTCCATGCAAGTAGATCAGATGGTAAAGAAGGCAAATGGTGTGCTTGGCATATAGGATGCAGTCGGTGCTCTGTGGTTAGTAAGGGATTTGCTTAAGGTGGTATGTGAGTGGGGAAAAAATGTTAAGGACCTCTTGTAATCATAATCTCCATAAAAGATTGCATGTCGCTCTGTATAAATATGGGCATTGTGGAGGTAGATTTTGAAGGTGGTAAGCTGTAGCGACTGTTGCCTACTCTCTGATGTATCATGTGAAACAGTCTGTCAAACAATACTCGAGATCTTGGAGAGGTTAATTTCTTTGACACCTACTTTACAACTAATTTAAGCCTACATCTTAAATATTAAAAAATGGTTTTCTCCCATATTAATTTCTTGCATCAGTCAGTTATCAAACTGATGCAGTGAAAGTAACTTGCAACATATAAAGGAGTCTGCCCAGGGTGTTATTTGGATTCGATGACCTCAGTTGGAAGGAGACATTGGATAGGTTGGCCTGGTTTTCCCTGGAGCTAGGGATGACCTGATGGAGATGTACAAAATTGTGGGCAGAAAGGTAGGGTGGGTGGATGGTCACTGTCTCTTTCCCATGATGAGAAGTTGTTTTAAAGATAATTAATGTTTGAAATGCACTACAAAGGATGATATGGACCAGAGGGCCCTTTCCTCTGGTGTCCAGTCCTATTACTCTATTAAGTGTTTTGTAAATCCAGGTTGCATTTGGATTGTTTGAAATTGTCATACTGTTGGGGTAATGCTGATTTAAAAGCAAAAACATGCTTTTGCAAATGATTTCTTTCCCTACAGGCAATGTGGTAATTGAGATTCCTCCAACGTTGTCAACACATCTTCCAGTTCAGCATCAGTCAATCTCTGGCCACTGTCCTCAGCCCGTCCCCCAGCATCAGGCAATTCCCCAGCTTCAGCCTGTTTCCCAGCATCACCCTAACAATCGAATGATTGCGACACAAGGAAACTCCTGGCGAAGCCACGTACCGGGTGTGCAGTCTTCCCATCGCCTCCCGCCACCCAGTTACCAGCAAACAACACTCCCGCCTCCACGCCAACTCCCTCCACAGCAGAACACTCAGCAAGCTTTCATCTGTCAGCCTCACTCCTGGCCGCCAGTCAGTGGTCATTCGCGATTGCAGCAAGCCGCGCAGCTGGGGAAGCCAACAACCACCATGCCAAGTGCTAATGGGAGGTACCTTCAGCAGATGGAGGTGCAAGTGGTTCAACAAGGGAACATTGTACAGATACAGCAGCAACAACAACAACAAATGGGCCCAGTGCTATTTTTACCACAGATGAATGGAATTCAAGTAAGTTTGTGATTTGAATGAATGTTTTCTCTGCTTTACCTCTTTTGACAGTGTTGAACCCCTTGTTCTTTGCTACCTAGTGAGATTAGGCCTGGCACATGACTTAATTTTGTATCCTATCTTCAGTGCTGCGATGTCCATTCTTAAAACACTTCGTGGTGCAGTACCTTCAGGCAACTTCAGGAGAGAAGAAGCGAAAATTCTTCTTTCCGACCAAGCGAGTTTTACTTTTACCAATCACTTTGGATCTTTGACCGTTGTCTTGGTCTGATGAAAATCCCAGTTCAGTCCCGACTTCCAGTGTTTCCTGCGTGGAACTTGTATGTCTCCGTCCTGCTTGAGTTTGCCCTTGGTGTTCCCAAATCCCAGAGAGGCGCAGGTTAATTGGCTGCTGGAAATGTAATAATTAGTGGACGGACAATTGATAAACTTGTTCACGATTATTAGATTCTGTTAAACAGGAATATAAATGGAAATTGGACAATAATATTAAGATGAACTTGTGTCACAGATGTCCCTTGCCTATAATACAGTGCACAGTTTTTTCCCCAGTACAGTTTATATTGGCGTACAAGGCAGTTCTCGAACATGAAAAATGGACCCTTCTGCCCACAATGTTGTGCCAACCTATATATCAACCTACTCCACAGTCAATCTAACTCTTCCCTCCCTCACAGCCCATCGCCCTCCATTTTTCTTGCATCCATGTGCCTATCTCAACTTTCTACATCACCTCCAGTGATGTGTTCCAGGCACCACCACTCTATTATTTTAAAAAACGACCCCGGACATCTCCCAAAACTCACCTTAAGTGGATGTCCTCTGGCATTGGTCATTGCTAACCTGGGGAGAAAAGGTGCTGGCACTCCACTCTACCAATGCCTCTTGTAATCTTATCCACCTTTTATTAAGATGCTTCTCCACTGTTTTAACAAAGAAAAGCTCTAGCTCACTCAAGGTTTTTCCACAAGACATATTCTCCAATCCACACAGCATCCTGGTACATCTCCTCTGTACTCCTTCTGAAACTTCAAGATTCTTCCTGTAACGAAATGAACATAAATGAAGATATTACGAAGTGAGGAGTGGCCAAAGTTTTATAGAGCTACAACAGTACCTCACGGCTCTTGAACGCAACCTTTCAACTAATGCAAGCCAGCACATCATATACCTTCTTAATCACCCAATCGACTTGCAGGATCTATGGACAAACCCCAAGATCCCCCTATTCCTTCACACTGCTAGGAATCTTGCCTATACTCCGCCATCGTGTTCGATCTTCAAATTGTATCCCTTCATATGTTTCCGGAATGAACACCATCTGCCACTTCTCTACCCAACTCTACATCCTGTTTATATCCTCTCTTAATGTATGTCAGCCATCTGCACTATCCACAAAACCTCCAACCTTTGTGTCATCTGCAAGCTTCCTATTTTATTCCTCTACTTCAGAATAGGATTAGACCATTCAGCCCATCGACTCATCTCGCCCTTTCAAATCATGGCTAATGTATTTCTTCATTTCAACTCAATTCTCCTGCCTTCTCCCCATATCCCCTAATTCCTCTATGAAGATATAATGGGTGCGGTGGATCGAGGGGAACAAGTTGATATTGTATATTTGGATTTCCAGAAAGCGTTTGATAAGGTGCCGCACAAGAGACTTATCAGTAAGTTACATGAAAGTGGAGTCCGGGGAAGTATATTGGACTGGATTGAAAATTGGTTGTCTGACAGGAGGCAGAGAGTCGGGATAAGTGGGAGTTTTTCAGGTTGGCAGAGAGTGGAAAGTGGGGTGCCGCAGGGGTTGGTGTTAGGCCCACAACTGTTCATCATTTACATTGATGACTTGGAGGAGGGGACAAAATGTGGTGTAGCCAAGTTTGCGGATGACACCAAAGAGCAAATTGTAATGAGGATGTGGAGAGTCTGCAGAGGGATATAGTTAAGCTGGATGAGTGGGCAAAGGTCTGGCAGATGGAGTACAATGTTAGTAAGTGTGAGGTTATCCACTTTGGCAAGAAAAATAAAAGAGCTGAATATTATTTAAAGGGTGAAAATCTACAGCATGCTGTTGTGAGAGGGACTTGGGAGTGCTTGTGCATGAATCGCAAAAAGTTAGGTTGCAGGTGCAGCAGGTTATTAAGAAGGCAAATGGAATGTTGGCCTTCATCGCTAAAGGAATTGAATTCAGGAGTAGGGAGGTAATGTTGCAACTGTATAAGGTACTGGTGAGACCGCACCTGGAGTACGGTGTCCAGTTCTGGTCTCCATATTTGAGGAAGGGTATGCTGGCTTTGGAGACGGTCCAGAGGAGGTTTACTAGGTTGATCCCTGGGATGAAGGGGTTGACTTATGATGAAAGATTAAATTGTCTAGGATTGTATTCGCTCGAGTTCAGAAGAATGAGAGGAGATCTTATAGAAACATATAGGATTATGAAGGGTATGGATAGGATAGATGTAGGAAGGTTTTTTGAGCTGGCCGGGGAAACTAAAACGAGAGGACACAGTCTCAAGATTGGGGGGAGTAGATTTAGGACAGAGATGAGAAAAAATAGTTTTTCCCAGAGAGTAGTGAATGTTTGGAATTCTCTAACCAGGGAAGTGGTTGAGGCTGCTTCATTAAACATATTTAAAATTCGGTTAGATAAATTTTTACATGATAGGGGAATTAGGAGATATGGGGAGAAGGCAGGTAGGTGGAGTTAGGTCATAAATTAGATCAGCCATGATCTTATTGAATGGCGGAGCAGGCTTGATGGGCCATTTTTGGCCTACTCCTGTTCCTACTTCCTATGTTCCCATAATATTTGATGCCCGTATTAATCAAGGACCTAACAACTTCTGCTTTAAATATACTCAATGACTTGGCCTCCAGCTATCTATGACACAAAGATTCTACAGATTCACAGCCCTCTTGCTGAAGAAATGTTTCACGTCTCTGTTCTGAAGGGACATTGTTTTATTTTGAGGCAGCGCACTCGTCCTAGACTCTCTCCCATTGCTGGAATCATCACCTCTTCCACTCTATTTGGCCCTTTAATTTAAAGACAATGCTGGAGGAACTCAGCAGGTCAGTGTACTTGATATAGCAGTGATAAAGGTACATAACCAACATTTCAAGCTTGAGCTATTCAAGGTATGAACAATAAGTGGGTAGGCACCCAACCAAAATAGAGGGGGGAAGATCACAGGCAGGAGGAAATAGGTTGATAAGGGAGGGAGGGCATACCAGCATATAAAGAGAGGGGGGAATCCTCTGTGAGGGGAAGGGAGGTGGAGAGCTGGAGGAAGGAAGGCCAAAGGATGGGGATTGTGGAAAGTGTCGCTGGAGACGGACTAGGTGAAAGCAGCAAAGTGAATGAAATTTACAAGCTCATCATGGGTGCATGAGTCAGCACCGACGTAGTCGTCAGTTATAATCAAGGAAGAGTTGAGGGGCCTTGCCCAGTGTAAGCTTGCAGCATGGAGTGCTCCAAAACCCCACAAACAGGCAGGCATAGATAGCTCTTACAATGTTCAATATGTTTCAGTTATATCTCCCTTTCTAAACTCGAGCCAGTACAGGCCCAGAGACTTTAAAGGCTCCTCATATTGTTTACCCTCACATCCCTGGGATAATTCCTGTCAACCTCTGGACCCTCTCCTCAGAAATGGACACAAAACTGCACAGTGCTTCAAATGTGGTCTGACCAATGCCTCCTCAGCATTGTGTCTTTGCCTTTCTGTTCTCGTGCTTTCGAAATTTGCCATTGGGAGAAATTGCCTGAAGAACCTCTTAGAGAGAGAAAGAAGGAAAGAGAAGCTATAAAGGCATCAATTCTGCCATCTAAATCATTTGCATGCAGCGTGAAATGTAGCAGACTTAACACTGATCCCTGCAGAACACCACTCATCACTGGCACTGGCAGCCCTCTGCCTGACTCATCTAAGTCATTTATAAAAATCACACAAACATCAGGGGTCCCAGGACAGAACCCTGCAGAACACCACTAGTCATCAATGTCCACACAGAACATTCTCCATCTGTGCCACCCTCTGCCTTCTGTAGGCATGCCAATTCCAAATCCATGCAGTCAAGTTTTCATGGATCCCCTGCATCACGTGACTATCTGGACGAGACAATCTTGTTAAACTCCTTACTAAAATCAAGGTACACCACATCCATTGCTCTACCTTCATGAATTTTATTTTGTCATCTCCTCGAAAAACTTAGGCTTATTAGGCATGTCCTCTCTCAAAGCCATGCTGACTATTGTAATGGTAAATGTTAGAATATAGTTATGTGTTAAAAGAGATAGATTGTGGGTATTCAATTTAAGTTACAACAGAGTAATACTTCACAAAAGACATCTCATTTAAAATGTAAGAGCTTTACTGAAGTGAGACATTGTGTCACCAGAGACTTTGCAGAGACAATGGAACTGCTCTGGAAAGGACTTCAAAAGGAGGTGCAAATGGGATCATGTCCAGACTCAGATACTGACAAGATCTTGGTGGAAATTTATAAATGTTGAATTTTGTGCGCAGTATGAGAATTGCCTGGTACTGTTGAATTTGGAGAAGTGAAAAGTCCACAGAGAAATGGAAGATGAAGGGAAGGGCAAGTACATGGATATATTTTTTTTTAAAGAATGTATGGAAACAGTAAAAGAATGGCAGTCACAAGAATTCAGTGAAATAAAAAGAAGAATAAAAAGTACAGAAGAAAAAGTGAATAGCTTAGAGATGATCATGACAGAAATAGGAAAAAGAGTAGACAAGGTGGAAGAACGAGAAACGGCCATAGAAATGGAGGTAGATGACTTAAAAAAGAAATTAGAAGAATCTGATAAAAAAAGTTAAAGAAACGCAGGAGCTGTTAGCTCAGAAGATAGATATAATGTAAAATTATAATAGAAGAAACAATATAAAGATAGTGGGCCTTAAGGAAGATGAAGGCAAAAATATGAAAGAATTTATAAAAGAATGGATCCCCAGGGTCCTGGGAAGACCAGAATTACAGGAAGAAATGGAAATAGAAAGGGCACACAGAACATTAGCCCCTAAACCACAACCACAACAAAAACCAAGATCCATTCTAGTAAAATACCTAAGATATACAACAAGAGAAAATATATTGGAGATGGCAATGAAAAAAATAAAAGAAGACAAAAAAACCACTGGAACACAAGGGTCAAAAAAATTTTTTCTATCCAGATATAAGTTTTGAACTCCTGAAGAAGAAGAAGGAGTTTAATGCAGCAAAAACGACCCTATTGAAAAGAGGTTATAAATTTATGTTAAAATACCCAGCGGTACTTAAAATAGTTATCCCGGGGCAGCAGAGCAAACTATTCTCGGATCCGGAAAAAGCACGAAAATTTGCAGAACAACTACAAAGCAGAGAGAGAGATGAAGAGATGTAACAAGAACAAAAATGACAACAAACTAAATACACATATAAAATAGTGTATAAGTAAGAACTAAGAAGGGAAAGAAAGGAAGTAAGGAGGGAATTAAGAGAGTGACCTTTGTTATATATGAAGATTAAAATCTTTTCTGGAGGGGGCTGGGTGGGGAAGAATAACAGTCACTGCGAAATCAGTTGACGCTTGCGAGCGGATTCGCAAATCCAAATGGAGAGGGGAGATGTGGTTGTCCGACAAGGGACAAAGGGCAACTCAGAAAGGGGAGGGACTATTGGGGTTAAAGGAATTTTAGATATGAGAATAGTGGAAATATTTTATGTTTTAGAAATGTTGTCTTATAATGTGTTCAAAAAAAGAAAGCAGAAATGGATAAGAAGGGAAGGTGGTGATGAGGAAACGGAAAGGAAAGATAAACAAAGTATGAAATGACTATCTTGAACTATATGACTTTAAATATTAATGGAATACATAACCAAATCAAAAGGAAGAAACTGTTAAATTTACTGAAAAAAGAAAAAATTGATATAGCATTCGTACAAGCAACACATCTAACAAATGGAACACAAGAAATTAAAGAGAGATTGGATGGGACATGTAACAGCAGCATCATATAATTCAAAAGCCAGAGGAGTAGCTATATTAATCAATAAAAATGTACCAATCAAAATGGAAGAGGAAATAATAGATCCAGCAGGGAGATATGTAATGATAAAATGTCAGATATATTCAGAATTTTGGAATTTACTCAATGTATATTCACCTAATGAAGAAGATCAAAAATTTATGCAAGATATCTTTTTGAAGATAGCAGATACGCAAGGGAACATACTAATAGGAGGGATTTTTAACCTTAATTTGGACTCAAACATGGATAAAACTGGAAAAAAAACTAACAGAAAGAACAAAGTAACCTAATTTATAATTAAATCGATGCAAGAAATGCAACTTTTGGATATATGGAGGAAACAACACCCAAAGGAAAAGGAATATTCATATTATTCGGGTAGACACAAAACATACTCAATGATAGACCTATTCCTGTCATCAGCCCACATTCAAGGGAGAGTTAGGAAAACGGAATATAAAGCTAGACTATTATCGGATCACTCACCCCTGAGTGATAGAGCTAGAGTACATCCCACCAAGAATGTATAGATGGAGATTAAACTCCAAGCTACTTAAAAGACAGGATTTTAGAGAATTCATTGAACGACAAATTAAAATGTACTTTGAAATAAATACGGAATCAGTGAAAGATAAGTTTATACTACGGGACGCAATGAAAGCGTTCATCAGAGGGCAAATAATAAGTTATGTAACTAAGATGAAGAAGGACTACAATCGGGAAACAAAACAGTTGGAAAGAGAAATAACAAATACAGAAAAAGAATTATCAATAAAGGAAGATACATCTAAAAGAAGAGAATTGGCAGATAAAAAAATAAAATATGAAACACTACAAACATAAGGTGGAGAAGAAAGAACATAATGAAGACAAAACAAATATTATGAGCTAGGAGAAAAAACGCACAAAATTCTAGCGTGGCCGCTTAAGACAGAACAAACTAAAAGAATGGTATTGGCATTAAGGAAAAAGAACAAACAAATTACATATAATCCAACGGAGATCAATGAAAACTTCAGGGAATTCTACGAACAACTATATCAAACTGAAAACAAAGGGAAAGAAGACAAAATAGATGAATTTTTAACTAAAATTGAACTACCGAAATTACAAACAGAGGAACAAAATAAATTAATAAAACCATTTGAAATAGAAGAATTACAGAAGATATTAAAAAAACTACTGAACAATAAAACACCAGGAGAGGATGGATTCCCAATAGAATTCTATAAAACATTTAAAGACTTATTAATTCCTCCCCTCCTGGAAGTAATCAACCAGATTGATAAAACACAAAACATACCAGATTCATGCAAAACAGCAATAATTACAGTAATACCAAAGACAGGGAAAGATCCACTAGCACCAGTGTCATATAGACCAATATCTCTACTTAACACAGATTATAAGATAATAGTTAAACTATTAGCAAACAGATTGGCCGACTATGTACCAAAAATAGTAAATCTAGACCAAACTGGATTTATTAAAAAAAGACGGACAATATCTGTAAATTTATTAACTTAATTCATGCAGTAGAAGGAAATAAAACTCCAACAGTAGCGGTTGCTTTAGATGCAGAGAAGGTCTTTGACAGAGTAGAATGGAATTATTTATTCATAAAGTACTACAAAAATTCAGCCTACCAGAGCAATATATTAATTGGATTAAAGCATTATATAAGGGACCATTGGCGAAGGTGACAGTAAATGGATATATATCAAAACAATTTAACTTAAGTAGATCAACAAGGCAGGGATGTCCACTATCTCCCTCACTCTTCGTGTTAGCTATAGAACCACTAGCAGAACTGATAAGAACAGGAAATAAAATAGGGATAAAAATAAAAGAGAAGCAATATAAAATCAGTCTATTTGCAGATGACGTTATAATATACTTAACAGAACCAGAAATATCAATAAAAGAATTACATAGGAAATTGAAGGAATGTGGAGAAGTATCGGGGTACAAGATCAACGCAAATAAAAGTGAAGCAATGCCAATGAATAATGCGGATTTCACAAGGGTTAAGAAAGAATCACCATTTAGATGGCAAACACAAGCAATGCGATACCTAGGTATACAACTAAATAAAAATATTGGCCATCTATATAAACTAAATTATCATCCATTAATGAAAAAATTACAAGACGACTTAGAGCATTGGAAAGACTTACCACTAACACTGATAGGTAGGATAAACTGTATTAAAATGAACATTTTCCCAAGGATACAATACCTATTTCAGTCATTACCAATTCACCTAACAGAGAAATTCTTCAAGGAGCTAAAGAAAATAATAAGGAAATTCTTATGGAAAGGTCGGAAACCGAAGATAGCACTAGATAAATTAACAGAATGGTACAAAGAAGGAGGTTTACAACTACCAAACTTTAAGAATTATTATAGAGCCGCACAATTAAGATACCCATCAGATTTTTATCAAACAAGGGAAAAACCAGATTAGAACTAGATAAAATAGGGGAGAAGATACCTGAACCTATACTATATAAATGGGATGAAAAATTGGTGCAACGTAGGAATTCACCGGTATTGCATCATCTGCTCAACATTTGGAAGAAGATTCACATAGAAATGAATAAAACAAATTACCAACTACCAAAACTAATATTGACGCAAAATCAGTTACTCCCTTTTAAAATAGATAACCTTTCCTTCAGAGAATGGGAGAGAAAAGGGATCAAAAGAATAGAAAATTGTTTTTTGGGAAATAAATTATTATCCTTTGAACAAATGAAGGATAAATATAATATAACTCACGATACAACGTTTGCATACCACCAACTGAAAACCTACTTGAAGGACAAATTGGGAAACAGTCTGAGGTTACCAGAAGGAAGCAATTTTGAATATGTGATAACAGACACAATGATAATTTAAAAATTTGTAACAAACATGTACATCAAATTGCAAGAAAAGGAGAACGAGGAAACAAACGGTAAACCTAAACAAAAATGGGAACAAGATCTAAACATAAAGATAAAGAATGAAACATGGGAAAAACTATGCTCCGGAACTATGAGAAATACAATAAACACGAGGTTACGCATGATACAATATAACTGGATACACAGATTATACATCACTCCTCAAAAGTTAAATAAATGGGACCTAACAGTATCAGACAGATGTTTTCGCTGTAAAAAGGAAACGGGAACAACATTTCATGCAATTTGGACATGTGAGAAAGTGGAAAAATTTTGGGAAGATCTAAACCAGATATTAAAGAAAATCACAAAAAGCAATATACCAAAAAACCCAGAGATCTTCCTCCTAAGTAATATAAGAAATAAAGAATTTGGACTCGATTTGGATGGAGCACAAAAAAGATTTGTTAGGATAGCCCTAGCTGTAGCAAAAAAATGTATTATGTCAACTTGGAAATTAGAAGACAACTTGAGAATAAAACAATGGTACATAGAAATGAATAAATGTATTCCATTAGAAAAAAATAACATATAATTTAAAAAATAACATCACAATATTCGAACAAATATTGGGAGCCACACATGAAACACAATAGAGAAACCCTACCATGGACTTCCACCACCTAAAATGACAGAAGTAGAAGACAACGAAAAGAACTGACTCAGTAAAATTTCTTGTTTATTTTTAAGTGACAACATTGTTTAACGGGTTTAATGTATCTTATAGATTGAACAAATAAATGGGAAAAGGGGTGAGGGAGGGAGGACACTCAAGAGAAAAAATGTCTATGTATCTTGGTCAATATGGTTTATAGTGTGAAAAATAAAAAATTTTAAAAAATATATATAGCTCAAAAAATAAAAAGACCATCAGTAGCCTTGGCTTTAGATGCAGAAAAAAGCATTTGATAGATTAGAATGGGACTGTTTATTTGAAGTTTTGAAGATATTTGGAATTCCAATAAATTTTATAAATTGGTTAAGACCTTACAACAATAAATAAAAATAATTGTGCATGAAAAAAAAAGAGAAGTGAAAAGTGAAAGATTGGATGGTGAATCTGAGAACTTTCATGAACATATAGACATTACATACATGTGCGCTTAGAATTGAAAGGGGATTAAGTTAATAATAAGTTAAAGATTGATCCTGTTATTATGTTTAAAGAATTTTAAAGCAACTTTTGTTTAAGGCAATTCACCATTGTCTTTGTGAATTTCTATTGCTGCTGGGAAGTCTGTTTTTAAATGCTCATAAATCCAGTCCATAATAATCCTCTCCAATACTTGTCCCTCACTGATCTAACTGATCCCTCTTCCTGGTGAACAATAAAGGCAAACATTTATTAATGACCTTCTCTGCCTCCAGGCCCATGTTCTCCCTTTATTCCTGAGTGGTTCTTCCTTCAATTTCATCATCCTCCCCCTCCTGCTCTACCTATTTGCAGAATACCTTGGGGGTGTTTCTGAATCCTACATGTGAAGGCCTTCTCATGACCCCTTCTAGCTCTCCTCAGTCCCTTCTTCCTTCCTGGCAACCTTGTAATTCTCAACAACCCTGCCTAATTTTTGCTTCCTAAACCTTGTGTTTGCTTCCTTCTTCCCCTTAATTATCTGTTCCCTTCTTTTGTCAACCACAGTTCCTTTACCTTTCCATCCTTTCCCTGTCTCAGAGGGACAAGCTTTTCCAGAATCCTGAGTAAGTGGTCTCTAAAGCTCCTTCACATTTTTGTTGTGCATTTCTCTGAGAGCATCTATCCCTGATTAATGCTCCCTTGATCCTGTCTCTTTCTTCCCCAATTAAATACTTTCCCACATAGTCTCCTACCATTGCCCACTGCTGTGCTAAAGGTCAGAGAGTTGTGGTCAATATCTCCGAAATGCTCACCCACTGAGAGGTCCACATTTGACCCTTTTGTGGTAAGGAGGTGCTAATCAATATTATGGAAGTTGAAGCCACTCATGACAATAAACCTATAATTTTTGCAGCTTTTCAAAGTCCCTACATATCTACTCAGTGGCCTGGTGGCTTTTTGAGGGAGGTGGGGGGGGGGGGCGTCTACAGAATACTCCCAATAGAGTGAACGCTTCTTTCCAATTTCTGGCTTCCACCCACTCTGATTCATTAGACAGTCCTTCCTCTGCAGCTGTGATACTATCCGTGATTAGCAAAGCCACTCTCCACAAACCCTTCCCCCTATGCCTTTTAAAACACCTAAAACCCAGAATACCAATCAGCCAATCCTGCCCTTGCGAAGCCAAACCTGTGTAATGACCACAACATCATAATTCCATGAACTGAGCCATGCTCTATTCATCACCTTTATTCTTATTTCTCTCATTAAATACATTTCAACCCATCTAACTGAATGTATTTTTACCCCATCCACTGCCTGTCCTTTATCACAGTCTTGCTGCACATTGCATCTCCCTTTCCACTAACTGCTCCATCATCTGTCCTCACACTGGCCTTCCTCCCGCCAACTGAGTTTAAACCCTCCACAAATACTTTGTAAAAAATGCCTTTTTGTATTAACCTATTGTTTCTTTCTGATCTTATTGTTTCTCTAAGTTTTACTCATGAATTTCTTTAGTCTTGACTGGTCTAAGATTCATTTGATGCTTTTTAAAAGTTTTTGGTCCGTTTCAATCCTCACTGAAAACTGCTTGCGCTCCTTGTTTTGATCCGAAAGGTACATTTCTCCCAGAATTGTGCTGGGTCGTCTGGGATTCTGTTTTCAAGTAGCCCACTAACATTTTACTGTTGGGCCAAGGTAACCCCAGACACCAAAAAAAAACAGTCGTCTTGAGAAAAAGCGATTAATATCTTTTATGAGAACAAGCGAAAGCTCTTTTGGGTGAGTGGTTTGATTTTTATTAAACCTCTTCAATAATGTAGGCTTTCTGAATGTTCTGGTGAAGGACTGACTGAATTCAACAAACTAGAGAGCCAGAACGTGAAGAAAATCGAAGCTTATTAAAAATTACTAACAAGGAAGTAAGCAATATTCCCACAGCCAGAAATTAACCATAATCTAAAACAGTTTGAAGAGTTAAATGATCTGTGTGCCCTCTGAGGGTGTGCAAGATGACTGAATAGCAGAACATTTACTCTATTGACTATTTTAACTATGTTAGTGACTTAACTAGATAAAATCATTTTTTTGGCTTTGAATTACAGTTCATCAACTTAAATCACCAAAGATTAGGGATACAATAATGGATGTGCTGTAGCTCAAAGCAAAGAAAAAACGACCTGATTTTTATCCAGTCACTAACAAAGTTTTGATAATCATTTCAGGCAGAGCATTCAGATGGGCCATATGAGTGGGGGTAGGGGGAGAAAATCTTGGTTGGCACGGTTTCTTTCGCCTTCATGGGCCAAGCTCTCTGATAACTGACCCCATCCAGCTCTAGAAATTTTTCTTTTGAAACTAACCCAGATTTTGAACTCTTCGGACAAACCCTCTTAACCTTTCCTTTTCCAGTTCTTCTACTTAAACCAATCAGATGTTTCTCATCTGTGCACTTCAAGAAATAGGAAAACTCCAATGACCGAGGGCTTATTTTGAGCAAAACCTGTATCTTTTTTACTTCATTTGCTTTTATCATTGCAACAGTTTGTTTCCTATTTGCTTTGTAGGTCCACCAGCCTCAGGGGCCTACTCAGGGAGCTGTAAAGCAATCGATTAATACACTGTACCAGCAACAGTCCGCCCCTCAACCAACTGCCATTAGCAAGCATCAGTCGTTTGGGCCTAACGCAGACCGTAGTATTCAGTCCCCACCAGTGCAGCAAATCTCTACATCCACTGAGTTGCTGAATGCTCCTGTCAGTCGACCATCTCCTCCAGTCCATCAAGTACTCCGATCGAACACAGCTACCAGCCGGCAGTTGCTGACAACTGCAGTGTCCCAGCAAGTGCACCCTACCTTTCCTGCTGTTGGCCAGAGTGTAAGTATGTTAAGTATAATTTAATTATCTTTGTGCATTATTTGATGGGTGTTTTTTAAAAGAAAACTTCCACTTGAGCAGTTTTAAAGCTGTGCTCCAAGCCTTTTGTCTTAACTCCCAAAACTGCCATTATTGGTCAGTTATAGTGGGTCAGCCACAGGCATAGAGTTTGATAACTTGCTGCCTAGATAAACCAAGTTTGAAGAACTAAAAGTCAACAACATAAGTGCAAGCTGGCTGCCTCGATATTGAACCAAAATGTTACCGACACCATTCTTATTCCTTGTTTGGTTAGGCTTTCTTGTTGATTTGTATTTTTGTTTCCAAATCTTTGGTACTTTTTTTAAAATCAAATGAAACTCTGGTTAGAAGTTTTGATTCAGGCAGCAGCTTGTGAAATTATATATAATGTCTTCTAGTACAGTCACTGTCACAATGTTGAATTTGTTTTAGCGAAATCCTTAAATTATCTCATGTATTATCCACTTTGATGTCAAGCCTCCGCATGCTCTTGCACTCTGCCAAATTTAAAAGTGGACCTGGGGTTGCTTGAAAACAAACATGAATATAGTTTCAATTACTTGCAAAGCGTGAGAGCTCCGATACAGCAAGAAGCATTGCCACAAGCAGTTAGTCTCACCCCAAGAGAGTCTACCTTGTGGGTTACAAGTCATATATTTATACCGTCAGTTACTGGTGGTGGTTAAAATGAAGAGATGAGAATTGAAAATCCAAAGAGCAGCTAATCACAATCTGCTGGAGCAGCCCAGTGGGTCAAGCAGCACCAGTGGGGGTGGGGGGGGGAGAAGAAGAAGAAGAATGGTTGCCATTTTGAGCCAAAACTTTTTATCGAGAAATGTAGAAAGTTTAGTGTGAAGAGAATAGGGTGAGAAATGTTGGACAGGTTTTGGATTGGTAAAGCAGGTGGAGATACAACATGACAGGGTGTAACATAGTAGTTAGTGCAACGTTGTTACAGCACCACCAACTGGGGTTCAAATCGGCACTGTTTGTTAGGAGTTTGTTCATTCTCATTGTCCATGTGGATTTCCTCTGGGTCCTCTGGTTTCCTCCCACCATTCAAAACGTGCTGGGGTTGTAGGTTAATTGGGCAGCACGGGCTAGTGGGCCGAAAGGGCCCTGTTACCGTGCTGCATGTCTAAATTTAAAATGGCAGATAGCCTGTAGATTGGCAGATCCCAGACAAAGGGAGAGGGGGCCAAAATGTACAAAAGAGTCAGGTGGAAGATGATGAGTTGTACAGGGTGGAGTGCATGGTTAGAGACAAGGGTTATAAGTGTGGAATCTGATGAGATGAAAATGGTGGTATGAAGAGAGTCCAGATATAACTGGATTTGGTTGGTGTACATGAGAAGGGAGGAACAAAAGAATCCAATGGCAAGATGGGGATGAAGGGGAATGAAACCAGGAGAAGAGGAAGGGCAGGACAGACGTCAGTACTGGAAGGGGAGTTGAGCAATTTGCAACCAAAGTGCAGGATGGTTATGGCAGACTGAGTGTAAAACCTCAACATAGCATCCCCAAATCTGCGTTTGGCCACAGATGCAGTGGATGAGGTTAGAGAAGGTGCACATAAACCTTTTCCTCACGTAAAAGGACTGTTAGGGATCCTGGCAGGTGGTGAGGGAAGTAGTGTGAGAGCAAATATTACACTTGCTTTGGTTACAGGAGAAAGTAGCAGGGGTTACGGAGTCATAAATGGGAAGGGAGGGATGAACAGATGGAGAACACAATCCCTGTGAAAGACGAAAAGGGGTGGGGAGGGATAAAATTGAAGCTAGAGAACTAGGGGACATAGCCTTAACATTCAGGGTAGTAGATTTAGGACAGACGAGGAAGAACTGCTTGTCCCAGAGGGTGGCGAATCTATGGAATTCGTTGCTCATTGAAGCAGTGGAGACAATACATTTAATATATAATATATTTAAGACAAGGTTGGATAGATTTTTATATAGTTGGGGAATTAAGGGCTATGGGGAAAAGGCAGATGGGGAAGATGAGCCCATCAT
Source organism: Narcine bancroftii (assembly GCF_036971445.1). Lineage (NCBI taxonomy): Eukaryota > Metazoa > Chordata > Chondrichthyes > Torpediniformes > Narcinidae > Narcine > Narcine bancroftii. Next base: position 67,463,639 of record NC_091481.1, read on the forward strand.
CAGGTCAGCCATGATCTCATTGAATGGCAGAGCATGCCAGATAGGCCAGGCCGGATGGCCGACTCCTGTTCCTATTGCTTATATCCTTATGAATGGCTGGTGGGCTAAAAAGTGCAGGCAAGAAGAGCCTTATCTCTGTTCTGTTTTGAGGGATAAAGGGAGGTGCTTCGAATGGAGAGATGGAGAAAATGCGGGAGATGGTTCAATTGACTACAACAGGAGGGAGGCTGCATTACTTGATAAAGGAGGTAATTTTAGATGTCCTGAAATAGAAGATCTCATTTTGAGGGTGGAGAAACAAGGGTCTGGTTGGGAAAAGGTATCATCGAAGTAGCTTTGGGAATTGGTGGGCTTGTGGTAAATGTCAGTATATACTGTACATTTCAGTGAACAAGTTGAGTCGTGAAGCCCAGAAAAACAAAAAAAAATTAGGGTCGACCTTAAAATTCAGCTCAAAATCCAATCCGCTCTGATCCGGCATATGTCAACCCTTGAAAAACACAAAAAAAAACCTGACTGCGACATTGAGATTTTCATTGAAAACCACAACACATTTTGAACCCTTCAAAATCAGTCTCGCTATCATCGTCTGAAGCAAAGATGGCGGCCACAGTCATCACATGGGTCCCAGGCTCTATCTGATGAGGTGGTTTCAGCTTCGTCGTCAGTGTCCCACAATAAATCCACTTCCGTGCCATCAATTGCACAAGAGATACTGCACTTTTTAAACTATTTTATCACAGTCTTTCCTTTAACTTTGTCCCATTCCTTGAGCATGAAGTTACACAGCACATCAAGTGATGCAGCCCCCACTGCCCCGCCTTTTGTAAATGAATTTTCTGCACTTGACATCCATGTATTCCATTCCTCGCGCACATGGTCTTTGAATGGCTTGTCCAAGCAGACATCGAGAAGTTGCAAACCACCTGGGATAACCGCCATGTAAGTATTATGTAGTGCAAATCTACTTTTAGTGTTCTCAGTTAAGTGGCTACAAAACATCTCCCAGACCAGCAAACTCCTTTCTTTGCGTAAACCACACATTATCTATCCATAGTTTTACACCATTTTCATCCATCCATCCTTTTTTTCATGAAAATGTACAAAAATACATGCAGGGAATTTCATTTTCATATAATTTTACGTTTGAAGATGACCATAGGTCTTTGTCCCGTCGGCCACGCACAATAACACCATGATAAACCTGGTCCCTTAGTGGCCTGTACTTTTGATTTGCAGAGTTTTAACATCTTTACATTCCATTTCACTGTTCTATTGTCTATCACGTCAAAATTTAAGGGGTTTTTGTCCATGTTTCTGATATTTGCCAATGCCAACTGGTGTTTCTGCCAGTTCCGTATAATAAACTGGTGAAAACTTACAACTTTATGATAAAGATTTTTTTGGTAGTTTCTGTCCAATTTTTATGTCTTTTTGTCATAATACCAGATTTTTTTTCCTGTTCATGAAACGACTGCCCCAGTCTACTCAAGCCTCAAAATTTTTACTGAGGACTGGTTGAGACTTGGCTGACTGCAGTACAAATGTTTTTATTTTATTTCGAGTGACTATGCAGCAATCTTGCCTCTGTTCACGTACCCATTCTGCATTGAGATTTTCCAACTCTGGCCATGGAGAGATACCTTTTCTCAAAGAACGTAGCCTTTTTAGTCTTTTTTTCCTCCAATCTCTTATCAACTTCTCGTGCACATCAAATTTTCTCTCAGCAGCACAGTTTTTTGGGTTTTCTTGGCCATTTCTATCATTTTCAACTTAAAACACGCTTCATATTTTCGTCACGTGTTGTGTCGATGGACCCTCCATGATAGCAATCACCTCCAGTCAATGGCCAGCAGATCAATCAATCTATGTGATCAATTGGGGGGGGGGGGGGTCGACGTATACACCGGTCAACGGCCCATCTCAGGCGTCACGAGCTTTGGGGGTTGACTTGTGTGCCTGTCATCGGGTCACCTCAGGCAGCCAGAAAATGGGGGTCAACCTGTATCCTGAATATACCATAAAACCCTTAAAATGAGGCTGAAAAAGGGGGGTGGGGGGGTCGACTTTTACTCCAAAATATACAGTACACCTCCTGAGGTGGAGAAGATCTAGAAAGGGGAGAGCAGTGACAGAAAAGGTTCAAATTTCAGAGCGGTGTGGAAGTTGATAAAATTGATGAACTCCACATGAGACAAGGAAGCAGCCACAATACAGTGGTCAGTAAACAGCAGGCAGAGCTGGGACCTGTGTGAGTGCCTATGGCTACCCATAGGAGTGTGTTTCGCCTCAGATTCTAGCTTTTGCATAGAAAATAGTAGGAGTAGGCTATTTGGCCCTTCAAGCCTACACCACCATTTATTATGATCATGGCTGATCAGTACCCGGTTCCTGCCTTCTCCCCGTACCCCTAATCCCCTTGGCCACAAGGGCCAAATCTAACCTACTTAAATATTGACAGGGAACTGGCCTCAACTACTTCCTGTGGCAAAGAATTCCACACATTTACCACTCTCTGAGAGAAGACATTTTTCCTCATCTCAGTCCTAAAAAAATTCCCCCTTATCCTTAAACTATGGCCCCTGGTTCTGGTTTTTCCCAGCATTGGAAACAACCTTCCTGCGTCCAGTCTGTCTAAACCCTTAAGAATTTAATAAGTTTCTATAAGATCTCCATTCTCCAGAAGAATGATGCTTTCAGGGAAGCTATCACCTAGATGGGCTGTGTATTCCAACAGAATTCCCACAAGTGTTTTTGGAGTTGAGGTTTAGAAACTGGAATCGTGTGGAGTTCAGTATCTCTGGGGCTAGGATTTGAATGCAGATCAGTTGCAAGCTTTGTGTTGCTGAGAAGAGGGTTTCTGTGATGTGCTCTGACTGCTCAGGCTAGTTTACATCCACAAATCCTGAGGCTTCCATTGGCTGACTCAGCAAAACACATGCTGCTCTGGCCTCCACGTTGAAGTAGAGATCCATTATGTTTGCGTCTGTGTGTGGAGCCATGGGACGTGCTCAAGGTCTTAAATGAATACTTGTTTTTAAATTTTATTTACCATGGAGAAGATCAAGGAAGTTAGGGAATACAGGTAAGAAATCTCCTCCACAATCTCCATCAGTACCAGAGCACCACAGGGCTGTGTTTGTAGCCCCATTCTCTTCTCACTTTACACCTACAACTGTGTGATTCGGTATGACAATAATACCCAACACACCAATGGCATCATGAAGAAAGCATGTCAGCCCCTCAGGTTTGTGGAGGTTTGGTAAGAAACCAGAAACCATGGCAAATTTCTATAGAGGTGTGGTGGAAAGTGTGTTGACTGGCTGCATTGTGGTCTGGTATGTGGACACCAATACCCCTGAGCGTAAAGCCATGCAAAAGGTAATGGACACAGCCCAGGACAACACAGGCAAAACCCTCCCCACTATTAAGTACATCTACAGGGAGCACTGCTGTCGGAGAGCAACAGCAATCATCAAAGGCCCACACCATCCAGCACACGCTCTGTTCTCGCTGCTGGCATCAGGAAAGAGGTATAGATGCAGAGGGGGGGGTGGCTTGGGAGGAGGGAGGGGGGAGGGAGAAAAAGTCACTGTAAATGTGTGGAAAAGAAAAAGTGTATATCATGGCTATTGTGATTTATGGTGTGAAAAATAAAAAATTTAAAAAAAAAAAAAAGGAAAGAGGTATAGATGCCACAATTCTCATGCCACAAGATTCCCACCACCAGGTTCAGGAACAGCTGCTTACCCCTCCACCATTAGACTCTTCAACAACAAACTCAGAGACTCATTAAAGGATTCTGACTTGTGCACTTTATTGATTTTCTTTTTTTCTCTGTATTGCAGTCAGTTTGTTTACATTAGTTATCTGTTTACAATTCTTTATTTATTTGCATGTGTAAGCTGTGTATGCACCACCAATTAGTGGTAATTCTGCCGGGCACCTGCAGGAAAAAGAATCTCAGGGTTGTATGTGATATCATGCATATACACTGACAATAAATCTGAAGAGCAAAATCATGTCCCAAAACATCCACGTAATAAAGAGAAGGTACTGGCAATCTTAAACTGCATTCAGGGGATAAAGCCCTGGAACCAGGTGTACTTTAGGAAATTGTAGGAAGCCATGTAGGAAATTGCTGGGGCCTTGATAGTATCATTATTAGCCTGGGTGAAGGCTGGTAGGTGGTTACTATGTGCCTTTATTTAAAAAGGGCTGCATGGACAAGCCAGAGAATTACAGGACCCAACATCCGCTATCAGAGAGCTGGGATATACCTGCATTTGGAAAGGCAAGGACTAATTGGGGTTTGTGATTGGGAAATTGTCTCACAAATTTGAGTTTTTATTTTGAAGAGGTGATCAGGATGTGTTGAGGTGTTGCATTTTGGAAGGACAAACCAAGGTAGGACATGCACAGTAAACTGCAGGATGCTGAGGAGTGCAGTAAAACAGGAATTTGAAAAACAAATAGATAATTTCTTGAAAGTAGATAGGGTTGTAAGGAGAGCTTTTGGCATGTTGGCCTCAGAAATCAAAGTATTGAGTATAGGAGTTGAGATGTTATGGTAAAATTGTACAAGACATTGGTGTTGCCAAATTTGGAATATTGTGTGCAGTTTTGGTCACTTAACTACAGGAAAGACATCAATAAAATTGACTGAGTAGAGTAGATTTACTAGGGTGTTACTGGGACTTGAGGAACTGAGTTACTGGGAAAGGGTAAACAGGTTAGGACTTTATTTCCCCGGAGCGTAGAAGAATGAGGGGAGTTTTAAGTCGTCAGATTTATCATCTGATTGTACAAATACAACAAAACAACATTCTCCTGTCCCTCCCCACCTACATCCGTGACACCTCACACACCCTCCACCTCCTCCAAGACTTCAGATTCTCCGAACCAGACCGCCTCATTTTCACGATGGATATCCAATCCCTTTACGTTTCCATTCCCCACACAGAAGGCCTCAAAGCACTTTGGTGTTTCCTCGACCTCAGATCTGAGCAGTCAACTCCCACCACCACCCTTCTCCGCCTGGTAGAACTTGTCTTCACCCTTAACAATTTTTCCTTAACTCATCCCATTACCTCCAAATTAAAGGAGTAGCCATGCGTACCTGCATGGGTCCCAGCTATGCCTGTCTGTGGGTTTTGTGGAGCAAAATATGCTACAAGCCTACACAGGCAAGGACCCCCCCCCCCCCCCCACAATTCTTCCTCTGGTCCATCGACGACTACATTGGGGCGGCCTCAGGCACCCGCGATTTCATCAATTTCACGGCCAACTTCCACGCTGACCTCAAACTCACCTGGTCCATCTCTGATAGCTCTCTCTCTTTTCTGGATCTCCCTGTCTCCATCTCAGGAGACGGACTCTCCACTGACATTTATTACAAACCCTCTAACTCCCACAACTACCTGGACTATACATCCTCACACCCTAATTGAAGATTAGGAGATTGCTTCGCCCAGCACTTCCTCTCTATCCGCAACAAAAGCAAGCTTCCCGTAGCCAACCATTTCAATTCTAAATCACACTCTCAAGTTCACATGTCTGTCCATGGCCTTTTACACTACCCCACCCTGACCACCCACAGATTGGAGGAACACCTCATTTTGCTTGAACCCCACCTTTAACTAATTCCAATTCCTACTTCCTTTCTCTCTCTACCTAGCCTAGACTCCTCCCCCTCCTTTCCTGCAGTCCTTCCCCCCACCACCTATCATCTTCCACCCTCACTTTCCTCTCTCCCCGTTTAGACATCTCTCATGTTCCCCCACACCTTGATGAAGGGCTCAAGCCCGAAACGTTGGTGATGTATCTTTACCTTTGTTACATAAAGCCACTGTTTGACCTGCTGAGTTTCTCCAGCATTTGTTTTTTCTCACTTAACCACAATGTCAACAGAATCCAGTTGACCTCTTCTGTCCTTTGTGCAAAACATGCAGACACACAATTAGACACACATACAGACAAACAATATGTATGCAGGACAAATTTCATTTATGCAAATAAATATTGTTTCTAAAATATGACAGTCTTGTATGTTTAATGCAAACTGTTCCTTTGGTCGTTCAGCGTTCTCACTGCCCATGGGAAGAAGCTGTTCCTCGGCCTGGTGGTGCTGGCTCTGATCCTCCTGTATCTCTTTCCTGACAGGAGCAGCTGAAAGATGCTGTGTGTAGGGTGGAAGGGGTCCTCGATGATTTTGCGCACCCTCTTCAGACAACGATCCCGGTAGATCATATCGATGGGGGAGAAAGAGACTCCAGTGATCCTATCTGCCACTCTTATGGTCCTGTGGATTGACCTCCGATCCATTTCTCTGCAGCAACCGTACCACACTGATGCAGCCGGCCAGGAATCTCTTGATTGAACTCCTGTAGAAGGTTGACATAATGGTGGCCGGTATCCTTGCCCACTTCAGTCTTCTCAGAAAGTGCAGTGGCTGTTGTGCCTTCCTGACAAGTGAGAAAATGTGTGTCCATGGTAAGACACTAGTTAAGTGGACTCCAAAGAACTTGGTGTTCTTGACTTTTTTCACTACAGTTATTGACGTGTAGTGGAAGGTGGTCATTCCTGGTCCTCCTAAAGTCCACGGTCATCTCCTTCATCTTGTCCACATTGAGATTCTAGTTGCTACTCTCATACACATCACAAGATTTGATAGAGGTGTACAAAATTATGATAGGATAAATACAAATTGGCTTTTTCCACTGAGGATAGGTGAGATACAAAACAGAGGATATCAATTAAGTATGAAAGGGAAAAAGTTTAGAGGGAACATGAAGGGGAATTTCTTCACAGAAAGAAGTATACAAATGCATAATTCTTAAGATGGGAGTATGAAACAAGCTGCCAGCTGAAGGGGTGAATGTAGGCTCAGTTTTAACATTCAAAATTTGGGCCAGTATATGGATGGATCATGAACTGGACAGTGCGACTAGGCCAGTGGTTCTCAACCTTCCCCCCCCCCACTGCTCGTGCATCACCTTAAGTAATCCCTTACTAACCATAGAGTAGCTATGCCATATGATTACTTCAGGTGTATGGAAGTTGGAAAAAAGGTTAAGAACCACTGGACATAAAGCAGAATAATAGTTCAGCACAGGCTAGAAGGGCCTGTTCGCTGTACTGTCATGTTTTATGGTTTCTTGGTATAGCAAATGGAACTTAACTTGGACTAGTGCAATGTGTTCAATTTTAGAACCTAAACCGTGACAGAACCTTCACAGCAAATAGTAGTCTCCTTGGCATTTGGGTACACAGTCCTTTAGATTTGGTGAGACAGGCAGAGTGGTAAAGAAGGTGATCAGCATGCTTCAGTCAGGGGTTTAAGTGCAGGAATAGACAAAGAATTGGAGGAACTCAGCAGATGGCATCCATTTCTACCCATGGGTGACGTTTGACCCTCTGAATTCCACCAGTAATTCTTTGCTCAAGGTTTGAGCATCTGCAATTTTCTGTCTTTTTTGAGTGAAGGAGTGAGGTCTTGGGTTTCAGCTATATAAAACTGCAGTGAGACCACATTTTGGGTATTAGGAACAGCTCTTGTCGCCATGCAATAGGATGGATGTTGTTAACCTGGAAATAATGCAGACTAACAAGGATTTTTTTAAAAATTAAGACATACAGCATGGTAACACGCCATTTTGGCCCACGAGTTCGTGCTGCCCAATTTACACCCAATTAACCTACATCCCCGGTATGTTTTGAAGGGTGGAAGGAAACCAGAGCCCCTGGGGAAAACCCATGCAGACACAGGGAGAATGTACAAACTCCTTCCAGATAACATGGGATTCAAGCCCCGGTCCCAATTGCTGGCACTGTAAAGGCCTTACACTAACTCCTACACCAACCATAAGACAGGATAGGGTGGTGTCTAGGGCCTGAGAGGGTCATCTGTCATGAGGGGCATAGAAAAGATGAATGATCTGTCTTTTTCTCAGAGTAGGGGAGTCTAAAACTAGAGGGATTCAGGTTCAGCTGCTAGATGAAAAGCTTAAATGGAACTGAAGAGGCATGTTTTTCTGCACACAGTGTTGTGGACATATGGAACGAGCTCCAAAGGAAGTTGTGGAGGTGGGAACAGTTACAATATTTGAAAGACATTTAGACAGGTACAACTTGGAGGGATATGGGCTGAATGCAGACAAATGGGTCCAGCTCAATTAGTCACCATGGCTAGCATGGGCATTGGGTTGAAGGGCCTGTTTTCATGCTGAACAACTGTACTAGAATCATAATTTATTGTCATGAACATGTCACGTTATTTGCAGCAGGAATCATAGGGCAAACATTTATATAAACCTACATACTAACTGCTTATTTTGCTTAAAATACCTCGACTCTTCAAATTTCAGAAAATTAAGTGGCCCTTGCATGTCTTAGATCTGTGTGCAAAGTGGAGACATTGTCCAAGTAAAATCTCCTTCAGGAATGCATATCCCTCCCTGGACCTAATCCACATGAAGTGAGTTTATGAAGCTATATTGCCATGGAAAGACAGAGTTGGTGTCTATTATTTTCCTTGACAACCTTGATTATAATGTTGGCCTGTCTCACTTCAATCCTGAGTTGGGTATCATTGAGCCTGATCCTTGCCCAAACTGCAAAGCAGTGCCCACTTTTGCCACAGATGATGAAATATTGATGCGGGCATGAGGTTCAGCGCAGGCGAGTTCGGCTTATAGAATCATCATTCAGAACTCCCAAGACAACAGCAAGTCTAAAATAGAAGCACAATGCTGGAAAGTACAGCTGAGTTTCTCCAGCATTGTGTTTCTACTTTTGTGTTTTACAACAGCAAGTCTACATTCTCTGTGGATTTGGACTCTTGGTTGTACTCTGAATTCCATTCTTTCTCAAATCATTGCAGATTGTGCCTAATCATTGGAATTGGCTGGCCTTGTCTGTAATAATTTGTGCATTAATTTAATAAATTACAGCTGCTAGAAATCTGGCACAAAAGCTCAATTGGTCAGGCAGTGTCTGTGGAGAGTGAGGCCGTTGACTTTTCAGGTCAACGAGCCTTCATTGGAGGTGAAAAGGTGAGAGAACGAGCATGTCAGGAGGGAGAGGGATAGAAAGAATGTGTGTGACTCGTTGGAGACCCTGGTTGCCCAGGTGACAATCGCTCTTGATGCCATCTGGTTAATCATAGGTCCTGAAGAGGTGATTGAGGATATTTGTCGAGGGTTAAATAACAACCATCAGTTGAAACAGTGAATTGAAGAACAAGCATTCACCAGAAATCTTGGGAATTGAATGAGATGCCATTTGCGGAGAGAGAGAGAGAAACCCCTCTGTTACAAGTAGATAACCGGAAATCACCACTCCTGATACAAAGAGGAATGGCTTGTTTCCTGAAATGTCTGTCTCTCTCACCCCTCTCCTCCCACCCTTCCAGTCAGAGCAGCTGGGATTCACTAGAAGACACTAAAAACAATAGTCATCTGGACATCTGTGGTCTCCATCCTCTTCACAGATATTTCCTTTGCTTTCTCGACCCTCCTCCATAATTCGAAGCACGCTCATCTTCTCCATTTTTCAGTTGTGATGAAGGATCTTCATCTTGGTACATTAACTCTTTTTTCACCAATCTGCCTAAAACTGCTGGTGGTCTCCATTACTTTCTGTGCTAATTTAAAATCCTGGCACATCTGCCCAGCTTTCATTGATTATTGCAGAACAGTAGAAAGGATTAGCGTTGTGTTTATTCTAAGGCTGAATTACATAGCTTTGTTTCCTGTGAGACATTATTCTAAACTTGCTGATCTTTCAAATAATAAGAATCACAAAGCTTGAAAAAGTCATGGAATTATTTTGTTGATGTCATTAAAGTCAGTATGAACAGATGAACCAGCGGAAACAATCCATTTTAGATGAAGGGAAATCATACCCTCAGACATCCATCTCCTCCACCACCAACATCATTCGCCAAGCCACATTAGTTCACTGAGCTTGCGCATCACCTCATTAAAACATTTATCTCAATTTTCTATCCTCCAGACTCAGGTTGGTGCCAATTGCCATCGGTCTCCAACATCAAGCCATCGCCTTGGCAACAGCCCGGTTGACCAACTCAAGATGTTGGTACAGCAGGCAACCTCGTATCCCAGAGTCATACTGCCCCACAGAGATGTCCTGGCCAATGCCCACGATTTTGCGCAGAAACAGGTAATTACTGACAGGGTTCCAAACCAAAAAAAAATTTAGGTGCAAGTTTGGCGTGGCTGTCTTGTTTCACCCCAGCTGTCCATTGCAGGGTTTCCCACCTTAATCTCCTTTGGATTTTAATGCAAAATATTGCTAGTTGTTAATCAGCCTCAACAGTACAAAACTGTAAGCTAAAACCATGATTGAAGTGTCTTTATAGGTTAGGAAGTATCTGATGTAGCATAAACTTTTATGAAGTAGAACATCAACGTCCAGCATGAAACTCGAGTATGCAGTGGTTGCTGCTCTAGCTTGTCAGCTTGTTCTTGTTTTGTCCAAGTGGTGTTTTCCTTCAGCTTCCAACTTGGCAATAGGCCAGAAGCATATCCACACTAAATCATTGTTAGGAGAGGCAAATTTCCTTTGATGTAGCCAGTTAACTCTGCCAGGATCTGGTTAAGGGACTGTGCTATCTCTTTGATAGCCCTGCAAATACTCTCTCCTACCTTGGACTCCTTCGACCTCGAGCAGGATGGTCAAACTTTTTTGGTTGAGAGCCACAGATGGGAAAAATACAAGGAATCACAGATCTAATAATAATAAGCCCAGCAGTTTTCAACACCGTTAGCTCCTTTAACAGACCATTTAAAGTCTGTACAAAGCCTTCTGAGCGGTTGGACCCCGCGAGGCTGCGCTGAGACTTTGCTCCCCATTCTCCATCTGCACCAACGGCAGCGCTGCCACTGCCATTTTTTTCTTTTCCCTCGCAGGCCACTTAATAATGGGCTACAGCTGGCCCGGGGGCCGTATTTAAGCCACCCTTGGCCTGAAGCAACTGAATTGAAAGTAAAAATTGATAGGAGCATTTTAATAAGAAAAAAATGACATAAAATGAGCTCAGTTGTTATTAATCTTCACCTTGTCTTCAAAATGCACAAAAAATCATTTAAAAATAGCTCTATTCGTGGCTTGCTGTTTAATTTTGATTGGCAGTTTTTACTGCATTCTGCTGTCAGAGAACATTTGTACTATTTCATTCCCAGTGTGAAATTGCGCAGGATGATGTAGCCTTCATTTTGCTTTACTCCCATATGCTGAATTGGATACCATGTGCTGACATTCAGTATTTGACCTGATTTTGGAGCAAATGGTTTGGAAAGCTTCAGCTCTTCAGACCTGCCATCGTTCACTGCGGCAGGAGGATGAAACTAACTCCAAATACATGGTCTCACTAAGTGAGCATGGGCGAAGAAAGGTTAGGCAACTCTGATTATGTTACTGGGCTGGTGATTTAGGCTTGCAGACACTCTATACAGAGACAGAAGTTCAGGTCCTTTCATGGAAATAAATCTGTGAATAAAGAATACAGCAGAGAACCAGTTTAAAATACAAACAGTTTATTATTTCAATTGCAGTATCACTAGCAGGAGTGAGGAAATACAAGGAAGAGTTCAGTAACTCTTTTCCTCTACTGAGTACCCACTCACCTTACATAGGTTTCAGGTGCGATTTGTATAGTAACAGGGAGCAATGTCTACATGCGGTTTTATAAGCTCTTGGCACAAAGCTGTCGATCACAACTTTTATGATTAACCAAATACATTGAGAAACATTTTGGTCCTTCTCAGCTTATCTTCCTGTCGCAGTAAAATATTGTGAGCTGCAGTCTATTCCAAAGATAATCTTGAAGACTCCTATTTTTTGACTATATTTCTGTGTGCAACAAAATGTTAAATTTAAATAAGTCCTTTCATTATGCAGCTTTTCTTATCAACAGAAATATACTTTCGATTAATGTGAAAGTTCATCTCAAAGCATAACTTTCTTGTCAGCTATTTTACCAATAAGTCCTTACTAATAAATTTAATTACTAATTTGTTAACCTGCTTGCTTCAGCAAGAACCCCACAATTCTCTACATTAATTTTCATTTCAGTTACTAAATTTCAAGTAATTTTATTTCAAAAGGCAGTACAGGTACACAATCCTTTATCCGGAACCCTTGGGGGAGAGAGTGTTCTGAATTTCGGATTTTTCCGGATTTCGGAAACCCAAGTTTAAGCCCACCCGAATTGGGCTGCTGGTCTTCCCCCCTTGCCCGCCCAACTTGCGCTGCTGGTCTCTGGCCTGCCCGACTCTCACTGCCAGTCTCTCTCCCCACTTGCAGGTTTTTGGAGCTCTCTGGATTTTAGATGTCCAGATAAAGGATTGTGTACCTGTATCTGCAACGGTGACTCCAGGATCACTGCAAGGTCACTGAAGCTGTGTGGTTCTGATTCAGTAAAGTCCTTCATGTAAAGAATTTGGCTATTCTCAAAATTTTTAAATCCACGCACACTAGTGTGGTTGACTGAAACAGTTTCACAAGCAATGCGGTTCAAAGGATCAATGGCCAGTGTGGTGTTACCAGTAAAACCCATGCTTTGAGAACTGCCTACAATGGTAGGCTTTGTTGCAGTGAAAGAGAGAATCCAACAGATATGATTAGGGAAAGCCGGGTGGTGTTTCATTGAGATATTTGCAGCAGTGATGGTCTCGATCAGTGATTTTCAAACATTTTCTTTCCACTCATATACCACTTTAAGTCATTCTTATGCCATAGGTGTTCTGTGATTAGTCGCACCTAATTGACTCGTTATGTGCACGGTTTCATAACTCCAAAGAAAATGGGCCAATATCCAACTTTAAATAATCCCTATGGCATAGGTGCTCTGTGATTAGGATGGGATTGCTTAAAGTGGATCCTACCTCTCAAAAATTACTTGCAAAGATGCTGTGATTTGATGTCTTGCATGTTACAATAAATTATCAAGAGGGAAATGACTGCTATTTTTTCTCTCGTTTACAGCTGTCAAATGCTAGTCACACCACTGAGCTGGAGGGACAGAGAAATAGCATCAAAGAACTGCAGGAAGCTTCAGGTAATTGAATTTACTTGCTGTAAAAATTTCCAGGATCACAAATTTTGTCAAAAATCCAGGTTTTGTCGTTCCTGAATGGCCTGTGTTCACAGTTGTGGCTCTGGCAACAGGATTGTCCAAAGTATTTTCACAACCAATGAATTTATCCTAGTAGATTGAGTGGCACTGTTGTCAGTCACGTCCAGTGCAAAGATGTGTCTTGTCCTGGTCTTAACCATTCGTTTGATTCATCATCTTGGTTCCTCAAATAGTCTGCAAGACTTTGTTGTGATGGTGGGGGGGGGGGGGGGGGGCACTTGATCATATTTATTGTCTGGGTCTGACATCTTTACCTCTGTCTTTACTGTTGTTTGCTATGTCTCCTTGGGGCAACCTATTTTGTTTCCAGTCAACCTCTGTTCTGGGCCGAACATCTGGGTACATATGACAAGTCAAAACTACCCTTTCCACTACTTTGACAATGCAGGTTTTCCATTTGTCCTCCAATGGTTTATATTTTGAGATTCTTCTTGACTAGAAAATTCACAGAATATGCATGCACTCTGGTATGTGAGCTGTTCGGTGTGCTAAGTTGTATAGCAACGTGCTGAGGATGTTGCTATTGAAAGTTTTAAATTTTCTCTTAATTTCCCCATGTCAGCTGTCCATTTTAGTTTTGCTAATCCTTTAGGTGGCTCCCTTCTCTCTCCGCCTGTATTATATTTCCGATGTGACATCACTTACTGCTTTCATGTTATTCTTGTTGCTGGTGATGACAAGGGAGGTGTCTGTTGATGAATAAGAATCTATCAAATATGTGAGGAGGACATAATTAGTTAGACTTTGTGGGGAGAAGAAATAATTTCACTCCTGAAAGACCTGGTTCTAACTTTTTGGACTCCATAGTGATTGGAAAAAGGTTTCTTTTTACCTTCACCAATTCCACAACATCTTGAAGGCCTCAATCGCAGCTCACTTAAACGACTACATTCCAGGGTATTTGTGTAGCTTCTAACTTAACCCTCAGAGTGAAGGTGTTATTCTAATAGATTTTCTTGGCCAGTTTATCCATCCTATGGCAGTGCCCAGAATTGAAAATGGTACTCCCAAATATGATTTAATTGTATTTGTAGTAGCATTTGTATTGTTGTGTTTTACTTCTCTACTTTTAAAAATTCACATTCAATTTAATTGCGTTAGTATTTTCTGTAAACTTTTATGATAGGATTCTAAATTGAAGGAAGGCAAATTTTGTGACAGTGAGAGGATCTGTGGATTGGGATGTGTTGTTTTCTGGCAAGGGGGTGGAAGGCCTTCAAAGGTGAAATTTTGAGAGTGCAGAGATTGCATGTTCCTGTTAGAATTAAAGGCAAAGTTGATAGGCTTAGGGAAACTTGGTTTTCAAGGATATTGGCAATCTGGTTAAGAAGAAGAGGGAGGTTTATAGTAAATATAGGCAACAAGGAGCTAATGAGGTACTTGAAGAATTCAGAAAATACTCAAGAATGAAATCAGGAAGGCAAAAAGAAGTCATGAGGTTGCTTTGGCAGATAATGTGAAGGTAAACCCGAAGGGTTTCTATGAATATATAAAGAGTAAAAGGATAGTAAGGGACAAAATGAGTCCCCAGTGGATCAGTGGTCAACTATGTGTGGAGCCTCCCGTAATGGGGGAGATCTTAAACAGTTTTTTTTTTGTATAAGTACTCACTCAGGAAACTGATATAATGCATAAGGAAGGAAGGGAAACAAACAGAAGGAACATATGGAATAAAGATAGATAAATCCCCCAGGCCAGACATGATATTACCTTGGACTTGTGTAGAAATTGCAGGGGCCCTGGCAGATGTATTCGAAATGTTCTTGGCCACGAATGAGGTGCCAGAGGAATGGAGGGTAGCTCCATGTTATCTAAAAAAGCCTCCAAAAATAAACCTGGTAATTTTAGGCTGGTGACCCTGACGTCAGTAGTAGATAAATTACTGGAAGGAGTTCTGAGAGATAGAATCTATAGGTATTTGGCAGCCGTGGGCTGATTGTGGAGAGCCATCAAGGCTTTATGAATCGTAGAGTTTTTCAAGGAGGTAGATGAAAGAAAGGTTGTGGGTAAAGACTTTGACAAGGCCGCACGTGGAAGGTTAGTTCAGAAGGTTAAGACCATAGGTATCCATGGAGAGGTTGTAAACTGGATTAGAAATTGGCTGCGTCGAGTAAAACAGAGTGGTAGTGGATAGTTGCTTCTCAGATTGGAGCATGGTGACTAGTGGTGTGCCTCAGGGATCGGTGCTAGGACCATTGTTGTTTATTGTTTATATTAATGATCTGGATGATTGTGGGAAATTGGATCAACAAGTTTGCTGATGACACAAAGATAGGAGGCGCTGTGGACGGTGAGGAAGATTTTCAAAGTTTGCAGAGGGATCGGGACCATCTGGCAGATGGAATTTAATGCTGTCAAGTGTGAGGTGTTGTATTTTGGAAGGGCAAACCAAGGTAGGGCATACATAGTAAATGGCGAGGCACTCAGATAGTGGTGGGAGTGTGGAATGAGCTGCCATCTGGCAGGCATTGGATATTGGATAAATTGGATAAATACATGGATGGGAGACGCCTGGAGGGTTATGGAATGGGAGCAGGGCAATGGGACTAGTGGAATGGTGGTTGGCACAAACTAGAAAGGCTGAATGGACCTGTTTTGGGCTGTAGAGTTCTATGATATTGTAACGTTTTAATCTTGTGTACAGCAGCATGTTAGGTCCTTAAATGTCTCTGCAATTCTCTTCAGAAAGTATAAGTTTTATAACCAACTGTTGCTATATTCTTTGTAGTGATGCAAAATAAAATTCTACCTGTACTATTTATTTGTTTCCATTTGCTTCAGAGTCAGGATGCAACACTTTGCAGTGTACCTTAACGCATGCTGGTGGCAGGTAAGCAACTGCTTTTCTCAGTAGCAGGGACATGGGAACCTGAGGAGTTGAGATGATGGCAAATGGTAGGAAAAACAAGCCTGAAAGGAAGGACGGGAAGGGACAGGTGAATGGTCACAGCGAGACTGAGGGGCTGGTGTGTTTGTTTTCATACAAGGAGTGTTATGAGTCAGGCATAGAGCCTGGATCGTTACCTGGAATTATGTTGTGGCCATTGCAGAGGTATGGCTGCAAGTGAGACGGCATTGGCAGTTCAATGTTACTGGGCTTTGTAGTTTTAGATGGGATGGAGGAGGTGGTAAAAGAGGTGGAGATGGAGCATTGCGGAGAGTGCCACAGCTGCACTCAGAAAGGACATAATGGATGGGCTCAACAATTGCAGTGTAGATATAGATCAGAAATGAGAAGGTGCAATCACTCTGGGGCTATAGTGGGCCCTTTAGCCACTGGAGGGAGGAATAAAAACAGATATGTAGACAAATCGTAGAAAGTTGCAAAGGTAACAGTGTTATTCATAGACTTTAATTTCTCCAATGTTGAATGGGTTGTCCTTAGTGCCTGAAGTTTAGACGGGGCAGAATTTGTTTAATGCATAATGAAGGGTTCTTTGAAGCACCTTCTAGATAACCCAGTCAGCAAGTGGGGCAAAGTAAACCCTGTATTGGCAAATGCACCCAGCCAGGTGATTGGAGTTTCAGTGGGGAATAGTGATCAGTCCTCAAAGTTTCAAGAGAGTTAAGGACAAGGATAAGCTTGGGCCTCGTAGAAAAGTATTAGGTAGGGGGAGGCTAAATGATGACATGATTAGACTGGAGCGAGAGAAAACTGGGAGCATTCTTAGTTAAAGCCTATAACTGAAGAGAGATTTCTAACCGCTGGAGAAAAGTTTAGAGGCGATGTTAGAGGTAAGTTTTTTTAATGCAGACAGGAGTGGATGCCTGGAATGCATTGTTGGGGGTCGTAGTGGAGGCTGATACAAGAGAGACATTCAAAAAACTCAAGATAAGCTCAAGGATGTTACAAAAATAGGTTGTGCGTATGAGCTAGGGAAGAATTAGATTGTTGTAGAGTAGGTTTCCATAGGTTGTCACAACATAGTGGGCTGAAGGGCCTGTATTCTACTGTAATGTTTTTATGACCAACAAATTTGATGAGATGAATGGTTTCCATCAATGTAATGAGGAAATACCAGGCCAAACCAAATATGATGATGTGAGTTAAGCATTGGTTGATTTGTACCTTTTCCAAGAGGAGTCAATCACATATGAAAGCATTAGTTGATGTTCACTTCCCTTGACCAGGTAGACTGTTTCTTGAACCTTGCCTCCAGCTCCATCTCCAAAGCCCCTTTGCCCCACATTTGTAGACACACATAGGAATGTTTGCAACAACTTCAGATTCAGGTTGGAATCCTAATCAAAGTTCAAATCATCTAGAGGTCAAAGCACATTGTCACTGATGCAGAACTGAAGAAGCAGCATGTTGGTAGGTCTTCACTGAGATTGTCACGATTAGCCTGATGTCGGTGGTTGGTTAATTGTCAAGGATGAGGTTAGGGAATACCTAGATGTGCATGAAAAGATAGGCCCAAGTCAGCGTAGTTTCCTGAAAGGAAAATCATGCCTGACAAACCGATTGCAATTTTTCGAAGAGATCGTCATCAAGTAGGATAGACAAGGAGATGCAGTGGATGTTGTGTATTTGGACATATAAAAGGCCTTTGACAAGGTGCCACACAAGGCTGCTGGACAAGGTGAGAGCCAATGGCATTATAGAAAGGATTCTAGCATGGGTAGAGCATTGGCTGTTGGGCAGGAAACAGTAGGAATAAAGGGATCCTATTCAATTGGCTTCCAATTACCAGTGTTGCTCGGCAAGGGTCGGTGTTGAGGCCTCTTTTTTACGCTGTGTATAAATGATTTGGATGATGGAATAGATGGCTTTGTGTCTAAATTTGCAGGCGATCCCCACATTGGGACAGTGGTGGTGCTGAGGAAAGGCTGCAGAGAGACTTGGATGGATTAGGAGAATGGGCAAAGAGATGGCAGATGAGTCAAGGATAGCACACAAATAAGCTATGCTATTAGCCACTCCCAAAGTGAAAGGGCATCTTGCACAGGAAAAGTCCCTTCAGCCCACAATGTCTGTGCTGAACAAATTGGATGAAAACTCTGCTGCTTGCAGGGGATACAAATCCCTCTATTCCGGTATAAAGTCTATTGAGAAGCCTTTGATATACTAATAATATGCAAATCCTCTGTACCCACAAAGTAAGTGAGCAGTTTGCCATTTCACCCAGTGCTAACAGATTGCATCGTCTCACTCATGTCGTGGCTACTGTTTTGCATTATAAAATGGAAAAGGGGTGCTGAGAACACAAGTGCAGAGAGTCTGTGAAAGGAGAAAGGGTTAACATTTCATGTTAAGGACCCTCTATTAGAACATCACGTCTGCTTATCTTTCTGTATTCCATACATATTCATGTCACCGTCAACATCATGTAAGAATCGAGCCGCCCCCCCCCCCCCCCCCCCAAACCTTATTTTTGGCCCCGGCCACCTGTCCACCAAAGCATATTCACCAAGGCTCCGCCCTCCCCCCCCCACCCCCCCCCATCCAATTTCTCAAAAGCCTGACCCACAGTCTCTCACCCGGGCACTGGCCATACACCCAAGAGAACTCTCGATGCCCTGACCACCCAGTCCCATCCACCCTCCCCTCTGAGCTCCCAGCACCTCAAATGACGTGGGTACTTAACCACGGTCAAAAGTCGCCTCCTAAATTTTATCCTAAAAATTGGTCCACAAAATTTGACAGTATGTTGCTCAGCTTGTTCAGTGTTTCTTGATTTCAGATTTACAGCGTCTGCAGTAATTGATTTTTTTTTCCCTACATTTTTTTTTGTTTTGATGTTTTCGGTGAAATGTAATGCTATGTGCCTATTTGATTTTTAGTTCGGATTCGAACATTAAACCGAAATTGAACTTGAAGGTCCCATATGTGCGATTAGAGCGATTGCAAATCGATTTGTCCACTGACACAGAGCTTCCAACCTTCAAGCTGTTGCCGGGAACTGGACAGGATGAGTTCAGTCTGATCATTATTGAAGGAGAAGGGTTGCCTTTGAATCCATCTTTCACAGTATGTATGACCTGGTTTTTAAGCTTCCTTGGAATTTTCGTCCAAGGAATCCCATTCCTTTTGACCAATCCACATCAGCTTGTCGGAAGTAACACACAAAAGTCTGCGGACACCGTGATTAAAGTAAAAACCTAATGCTGGAGAAACTCAGCAGGTCAAACAGTGTCCTTTATGTAACAAAGGTAAAGATACAGAACCAACATTTCAGGCTTGAGGCCTTCATTACCGCTGAAACATTGGTTTATCTTTGCTGTATTAAGTACACTCTTGTGTCTTGGTGTGAGCTTGCAGGCGCCTCAGATTGAAGAGACTGCCATCCGTGCGGTACCGGATGTAAACAGCGTCTTGGTGCCTGCCACATTGACCACCGCCAGTGGGCTGATCTCGCCTCAATCCGTGCATCTTGGCGCCTCACAGTTCGGCGGGCAGCAACCTCCTTTGAAGAAGACCGCAGAGCCCACCTCACTGACAAAAGACAAAGGAGGAAAAACCCAACACCCAACCCCAACCAACCAATTTTCCGCTGCAACCATGTCTGCCTGTCCCGCATCGGACTTGTCAGCCACAAACGAGCCTGCAGCTGACGTGGACATTTACCCCCTCCATAAATCTTCGTCCGCGAAGCCAAGCCAAAGATTAAGTACACTGTTTGACCTGCTGAGTTTCTCCTGCCTTGTGTTTTAGCTTCTTGGAAAATGTTTTGGGCAATTATGAAATCTTTTTCCACTTTTTTAGACGTTTTTACATCATTTGCATTCCAGAAATACTTTGTAGTGCTAAATGCAAAGGAACAACAAGAACTCCAGATCACATTTACAAAAGCGAGATAGAATCGCTAGCAGAACCCAACAATTATATTTGTTCAAATGCAGCAAAACTCACTTCAACGTGCATCTTTCTTTAAAATTTAAAAAAAACGTGCATCTTTCTTTAAAATTTAAAAAAAACGTGCATCTTTCAAGCTAACACTGTTTACTTTCCTGTCTGGATTGTGATTGTAACATTGGCACATTGTAAAGAATAAGCGAGTGAGGTATGTTCCACTCCACACACGGGACAGTGGATGCTGGAATCAGAAGCTGAACACAATCTGCTACCGGATCAAGCATCAGAAAAAGAATGGTTGACAATTTGAGTCGAAACCCTTTATCAAGACGAATGATATGTGGAAGAGAAGCTTGGATAAAGAGGACCATGTGGCCGTCAGTGGATGGGACAGGGACCCCCTGTGGGATGGGTGAACCTGATAGAGGCAAAACGTGACTAATAGAGGAAGTTGATTGGCAGATGCCAGGCAAGAAAAGCAGGGGTCAGGTGGAGGAAGATGAGCCATGCAGGAAGGAGTCCCAACCGCCCCCCCCCCCCCACTTATTTTCACTCTCCCTCTTTTGCTCCATCCCTCTCTCCCCATTGGATTATTCCACCCTCTACCCACCCTCCCCTTTGGTTCCATCTGGTCTCTCTACCACCAGGTTCACGGTGTCAGAATTCAGCACTGGCTGCCTTTGGCTTTTTATCACCTACTCCAACAGACTGGTGAGGTGCAAATGTTTACTCTGCTTGTTGGAACAGGAAGAGAAACCACATGCCTGAGCCAGTTTTTTAAATAAGTTCCACTTCCTTGCTCATAGCCAGTAATGTTTTCAATGTCTCTGGAAACTCTCTGTTCAGTCTGTATTGTTAGGCAGTGTTTCAGGTACAACATAAAATTGAGATGCTGTGCGTTCCCTCTGGGAAACATGGAAAATCCTAAAGCAACTTTTTGAAAAACTCCGTCCTTTCTTGTTGTACCAAAGAGAGCAACCAAAGGATTTTGTATTCAGAATTAAAGATAGGATGAGGAAAATTTCCCTCCAGTACTTTTCCAGTCTGGGACAAGTCCAGAACGTGTGAATAATTAATGACGCTTCTCCTCACTTATTCCTATCACAGCTAGAACTTGTATCAGGTTAAAAGTGAAAAGTAAACCACAAAAATCTGTAGACACTGTGGTTGAAGTAAAAACACAAAATGCGGGAGAAGCTCAGCAGGTCAAACAGGCAAAGGTAAAGATACATAACCAACGTTTCAGGCTTGCGCACTTCATCAAGGTATGAGAAAATGTTGGCAGGTGTCCGAACAAAAATTGGGGGGGGGGGGTGGGCTGGCAAAGGCAGAAGATGGAAGGTGTAGTAAAGAGGGAGGGGTCAGCAGCAATGAGGGGGGTGTGAGGAACGGAAGGACCTTCACAGAAATTGCTCGAGTCATAAATTGAGAACAAAGA
Organism: Narcine bancroftii; assembly: GCF_036971445.1. Taxonomy (NCBI): domain Eukaryota; kingdom Metazoa; phylum Chordata; class Chondrichthyes; order Torpediniformes; family Narcinidae; genus Narcine; species Narcine bancroftii. The sequence goes on from NC_091481.1 coordinate 67,485,032, forward strand.
ACATTTATTATACAACGATGCAAAGTTGGGTGCTTCCCCTTACCCTGGGAATACACACATACACTGGGGCTCACCCAACTTTTATACAGTTGATTTCAGTATAGGAATACCCTCCCCCTTACATTCTTCTGCCTCCTGGATGAGCTTGGCATTAGGCAATCCTGTCTGCCTAGGTGCTGTTTCTGTGAACTTGGAGGACCAGGGGGTATCCTGTCGGTGTCCCATCATGTCATTAACCTCATTGTCCTTATTCACAAACCTGCCTTTGTTCTAATTCACACCTTCCCGACCCTCAGGCTACAACCATCTTATGTGCAGAACTTGCTAATTCTGTCTAAGGCTTACTTAATTACATATGCGGAACTTGGTAATTCTGTCTAGGGCTAGAAGACCCTCATCTTATTCAGACTAACTTTACTTCCTACGTTCTATTATCTATTTATATTTCCTTATCTTATTCATACTGGTGAACTTGCTGAATCTGTCTAAAAGGCTAGAAGATCCTTATCTTATTCAGACCAGACTAACTCTACTTCCTACATTCTAATATCTATTCTTATCCTATTCATACTGGTTTTATTCATTACACATATATCTATACTAGTTTCCTCAGCTTCATATTTTTATATCAGTTTTACTCATCTCTCACAATCCTCACTTTTCTTTTAGCTACGCTTCGTGACCTCTCAACTGGAATGTATTACTTGTAAACTTGGTCTTTTTCCCAGCTGGTCAGTAAACGAACTGCAGTCTCAGCATCATCAGACAGAATTAGGGAAACATACATCTATATCAGTTTTACTCATCTCTCACAGGGAGAAAGGATGAGAACAAAGCCATCTCCCAAAGAGTGCTCTAGACACAGTAAATAAGTCCACTGGATGTATCTCTACATTGCAGGCACTTGTAGATTGAGAGATCCGCTTGGCTCAGCACCTCCTCTCCGTTCGCATCCACAGCGACCTCACAGTGGCCAATCTTTTCAATTCTGAGTCACATTCCTGCGCTCACATATCTGTCCATGGTTTTGTGTATTATCCCACCCAGACCACCTGCAGATTGGAGGAACAATGCCCTATTTTCTATCTGGGCACTCTCCAGCCAGATGGCATTAACATTGACTTTACCAGATTGGACGAGATTAGAATTAGATAAAATAGGGGAAAAGATACCTGAACACATATTATATAAATGGGATGAAAAATTGGTGCAACATAGAAGTTCTCCAGTATTACATCATCTCCTCAATATTTGGAAGAAGATTCATGTAGAAAGAAATAAAACAAATTATCAATTACCAAAACTAATATTGACGCAAAACAAGTTACTCCCTTTTACAATAGATAACCTTTCCTTTAGAGAATGGGGGAAAAAAAGATTAAAAGAATAGAAAATTGTTTTTCAGGAAATAGATTCTTATCCTTTGAACAAATGAAAGATAAGTACAATATAACTCAAGATACAGCGCTGGCATATTACCAATTGAGATCCTACTTGAAGGATAAATTAGGAAGCAGCTTGAGTTTGCCAGAGGGAAGTAACCTTGAATATGTGATTACAGATACAATGATAATCAAAAGATTTATAACAAATATGTATATTAAACTGCAAGAAAAGGAGAATGAGGAAACAAATGGTAAAACTAAACAAAAATGGAAACAAGATTTAAATATAAAGATAAAAAAGGAAACATGGGAGAAGTTATGTTCTGGAACGATGAGAAATACAATAAATACGAGGTTACGTATGATACAATATAACTGGATACACAGGCTATACATTACACCTCAAAAGTTAAATAAATGGGACCCAACAGTATCTAATAGATGTTTTCGATGTAAAAAAGAAATGGGAACTACAATTCATGCAATCTGGACATGTGAGAAAGTAGAAAAATTTTGGGAAGATCTAAACCAAATATTAAATAAAATTACAGAAAACAATATACCAAAGAATCCAGAGATCTTCCTCCTAAGTAACATAAAAAACAAAGAATTTGGAATTGATTTGGAGGATGCACAAAAAAGATTTGTTAAGATAGCTCTAGCCGTAGCAAAAAAATGTATTATGTCAACCTGGAAATCGGAAGATAATTTGAAAATACAACAATGGTATATAGAAATGAATAAATGTATTCCATTAGAAAAAATAACATATAGTTTAAGAAATAATACTGAAATATTCGAACAAATATGGGAGCCTTACATTAAATACAATAGCGAAAACCTACCGGGGACAATCATTACCTAAGTTAACGGAAGGAAAAGGAAATGAAAAGAATGGACTCAGTAGAATTTCTTGTTTATTTTTATTGAATGACAACATTGTCTGACTGGTTTAATGTATCCTAGATTGTATACCTTAAATGGACGGGAGGGGGCAGGTAGGGAGGGTGGGATGGGAGGAGGGAGGGGGGGGAGAAAATGGCACTGTATATGTGTGAAAAGGAAAAAGTGTGTACCATGGTTAAGGTGATTTATGGTGTGAAAAATAAAAAATTAAAAAAAAACATTGACTTTACATTAAACCTGCTCACCTCTGCCTTTTCCTATCTCCAGTTTTTCTACCCACCCAGCCATCTCTCCTCCCTTTCATTGCAATGCCAGGATAAATGCAAAACAATTTAGCTTTCGAGATGTACGCTCTATACACCACTTTGAATTGCCATAAACAATGACGAGCACATAACAAAGGGCTACCTTTAATTTCGAACATTGGACATTCCTAGGTTGTTTTTTAATTGCTTTTTGCTGTTTAGAGCACAAATAAAATCAACACTAAAATGTGTTGCTGCATCATGGTACACATAGGGTGTTTAACTGTCTGTGCCAGGAGCCCAGCGCAAACATGTCCTCCCTGGGTGCTGGACCCTCAGCATAAATCCCTGTCCTCTGTTTTTAACCAGCAGGCACCAACTCTGGAGAGCACCTTGACACCACCAAACTCTGTCTCTCCTGCATCAGTGACTGAAATTGAATTTGTCTTCAATGGGCGAACTGAGGTAACAAGCAAGCGTTCCCATCACGCCCTGAGCCCCACACCTTCTCCCAGTGAAAAGTCTCCTGGGAGTATACCAGATCTCAAGGCGTCACCGTTGTGCAGTGTCAGCGAGAAGGGCGAGGAATTGGATGAGATGATGTGCGTGGTTTGTGGAAAAGGAGGCGAGGTTCTCTGTTGCCGACACTGCCTGAAGGCATTTCACGTTAGCTGCCATGTTCCAGCTTTACCCAGTGTGCCCAGGTGAGTCCAGGTCAAAATAACGAGTAGCTCCTCTGATGTTCCAGATTAGTTAAGGTTGTAGATAAGGTGGGTGCCCTTCATGACCCGGTAAGTGGGAGAGTCCAAGGTGAAGTGATGGGAAAGTGTGGAAAATGGATTGCGGAGGAAACTATGAATTTGCTCTGTGCTGCCATTCATTCGGCTAAAGTATCCTCCCATTTCATCAGAAAATAGAGTTCACTATAGCATCATTCATGGGTGGAAATGTAAGCTGTGTGTGGGGCTCGGTAACGAGGATGACTCTTCCTCATTTTGGAAATCGGGGATTGATATGGGGCAATATCTCAGCCAAAAAAAGTTGTATCAGTTTCAAGGCGATCTTCTGACTATCACTTGGATGTTAAAATAAAAACACAAAAACTGAGAATCCTGATGAAGGGACTTCAACCTGGAATGTTAACTGTGTCTTTTTCCACACATTTATCTGACCTGAGATTTTATTTATATTTCACGTTTCCATTTGTCTGCAGTTTTTTTTTGATTATCGTTTGAATTTTGCTGCAGAAGACAGTCTGTCATCGATCATGTTATGTTTAAGCTGCAGGTGATACAGTAAAACCCCTGGTATCCAGTACTTTTGGGGATTGATAGATGCTGGATAAGTGTATTCTCTAGTTGCTTGAGATTGTGTGTGTATGGTGAACTAATGGTGATGTGCGCCAATTTTAAATTTAAACTTCCTTTCTTTTTAAACTGAAGACACTTGGCATTCCAGTTGCTGTTAGCAGTGATCATGTTCTTCGTCCAAGGGTTGACCTTTGGAGGGGGTGATATACTGGCCGACTTCCCTCTGAATTTGGTCATTTTATTCTCTTTCTCCATGTCGGTTGCAGTCTCCAATGGGCCACGCTGCTCAGCAGAATGCTCTCGGTATTGGGGCTGTGGCTCCAAACTGGGCTGTGGGCTGCTGCCAGCATCCTACCGCCTCCTCTTGAAGTGGATGATATTGAACGATTGCGGGGCTGCCGGTACTTTCCGAGATGTGCTGCCGTTACGGGTGCCACCCGGCTGCGCGTCGTGATTGAAGCACTGGTGTTTCAACGTGGTGGCTGGACCGATATCAGGTTCATTGCTTTGCCCCTTTCTTTTATCCTCGCAAATAATCTTCTTTAAACTATATGCATTGTATATGCGTTGTTTTAAATCATAGCCTCAAAATTGTCCAGGATCACCCTCCAAGGAACACTCAATGTTGTCATCTCCCCTTTCACTTACAGTCAAATTGTTGCCCTGTTGCCCACTTCCATTGGCTCAAGTTAAAGGCATGTCCTCTCTCATCATGTTCATCAACAGTTCCTGTTATGCTCCTTTTTCTTGTGTCCTTATGTTTTACTTATTGATTCTTTTTGCCGGTTGCTTGAATTCCAGATAACAGGGGTTTTACTGTATTTAGTTGAGAGCAGCATCATTCCAGACACCATAACTGTTCAGATTTCAGATTAATTGTCAGAGTACATACATGACGTCACATACAATCGAGATTCCTATTTCTGTGAGTGAGGCAGAATTGCCACTTATTGGTAGTGCAAAAAAAACTCTACACAGCATAGATGCAAATAGATAATGAATTTAAACAAAAAATATTATTAATAAACTGCACGAAAGTCCTTAAATGAGTCCCTGATTGAGTTTGTTGTTGAGGAGTCTGATAGTGGAGGGGGAGCAGCTAGCTATTCTTGAACCTGGTGGTGCGAGTCTTGTGGCCCTGATACCTCTCTCCTGATGGCAGCAGCAAGATCTGGGCTGGATGGTGTGGGTCTTTGTGATTGCAGCTGCTCTCTAACTGCAGCATTCCCTGTAGATGTTCTCGATAGTGGCAAGGGTTTTACTTGTGAAGTCCTAGGCTGTGTCCACTACTTTTTGACAGGCTTTGTGTTCAGAGATATTTGGGGTCCCCATACCAGCCATGATGCAGCCGGTCAGCATATTTTCCACCACACATCTGTGGAAATTTTCCACGGTTTCTGGTGTCCTACCAAACCTCCACAAACTCCTGAGGAAGTAGAAGTGCTGACGTGCTTTCTTCATGATCCCATTAGTGTATTGAGTCCAGGAAAGGTGCTCTGAGGTAGTGACTCCCGATAACTAACGTAAATTTGCTCACCCTCTCTACCTCTGATTACCCCAGTGATCACTGGATCATACACCTCTGGTTTATCCTTCCTGAAGTCAACAATCAGCTCCTTAGTTTTGGTGACATTGAGTGTAAGTTTGTTGTTGGTGCACTATTCATCCAAGTTTTCAATCTCACTCCTGTATGCTGACTCAACACCTTTCTTTATACAACCCACTACAGCGGTATTATCGTCAAATTGGTAGAGGGTGTTATTGTCGTTCCAAGCCACACAGTCATAGGTGTGAAGTGAGTAGAGCAGGGAGTTAAGAACATGCCCTGTGATGCTCCGTTACTGATGGAGATTACCAATCCTCACCTCACTGTTGTCTGGAGGTGAGGAAATCCAGGATCCAGTTACAAAATGGAGTGTTGAGTCCCATGGTCTTGGAATTTGCTGATCAGTTTTGAGGAGATGATGGTGTTAAATGCCAAATGGTAGTCAATAAAGAGCATCCTGATGAATTGCACCATGCATGCATCAGGAAGATTTAGGGAAAATTAAGTCAGTGTGTTGTCAAAGTTGGTGTTTATGCAGCCCACAAACCTCTTCCTGTACTGCTTCATTTCATTCCACTGGTGGTTGTGAAAAAAACCAAGCTGATAGCTTGGCCCATGATTTCATCTTTGTTTTTTTTTAAACTTTATTTAAAGATAACAATCAACTTAGAATGATAACAAATAAAAATAGAGAAATTTTTTTTAACATAATAATATTTTTTTAAAACCCACCCCACCCCTTCAGCCAGCTCCCTTAAGGGGAGCCAAATATAAAAAACAATACAGTAAATATTTAAAAAAATTCAAAGTATGTCTAGATTCATATACTCTAAATAAGGAGACCACATTTGAACAAAAAAGGGATAATTATCGTGCAAATTACATGTAATTTTTTCCATAGTAATACAAGTTCTCAATTCATTAGGCCAACATGAAATATTAACCTCCACATTATCTTTCCAGGTACTAGCTACACACTTCCATGCTGTAGATAGCACCAAATGTACAAAAGCAATTTGAAATTTATCTAACCCTAATCCTTTCAAAGAAACCATATATCCCAACAAAAAAAATCGATGGATCTAATGGGTAATTTAATTTTAAATGATTTTTCCAAAATCAACCTAATTCCTTCCCAATATGGTTGTACTTTAACACAAGAAAAATATGTTAAATCACTTTCCCATTTAAGCCTAGATTTCTCCCAGCCCGGCTTATCCATAGCTTCTTGTAACAATTCTTACATATCCGAAATATAACCTTTCTTAGGTACAGAAGAAATCAAAGACTCAAATTTCATCAACATAAATAAATACATCTCTGTATCATAACTCTTTTATCAAAGCTCTAACTTGATAATACTTTAGTTGCCCATTCAGAGCCAGCTCTTCAGCGCTTGACGTCCTGCTTTGCGGAAACTGCCAAAATGTTTGGCCTGGAAGTCAGCCTGAAGAAAACTGAGGTCCTCCATCAGCCAGCTCCCCACCATGACTACCAGCCCCCCCACATCTCCATCGGGCACACAAAACTCAAAACGGTCAACCAGTTTACCTATCTCGGCTGCACCATTTCATCAGATGCAAGGATCGACAATGAGATAGACAACAGACTCGCCAAGGCAAATAGCGCCTTTGGAAGACTACACAAAAGAGTCTGGAAAAACAACCAACTGAAAAACCTCACAAAGATAAGCGTATACAGAGCCGTTGTCATACCCACACTCCTGTTCGGCTCCGAATCATGGGTCCTCTACCGGCACCACCTACGGCTCCTAGAACGCTTCCACCAGCGTTGTCTCCGCTCCATCCTCAACATCCATTGGAGCGCTTACACCCCTAACGTCGAAGTACTCGAGATGGCAGAGGTCGACAGCATCGAGTCCACGCTGCTGAAGATCCAGCTGCGCTGGATGGGTCACGTCTCCAGAATGGAGGACCATCGCCTTCCCAAGATCGTGTTATATGGCGAGCTCTCCACTGGCCACCGTGACAGAGGTGCACCAAAGAAAAGGTACAAGGACTGCCTAAAGAAATCTCTTGGTGCCTGCCACATTGACCACCGCCAGTGGGCTGATAACGCCTCAAACCGTGCATCTTGGCGCCTCACAGTTTGGCGGGCAGCAACCTCCTTTGAAGAAGACCGCAGAGCCCACCTCACTGACAAAAGGCAAAGGAGGAAAAACCCAACACCCAACCCCAACCAACAAATTTTCCCTTGCAACCGCTGCAATCGTGTCTGCCTGTCCCGCATCGGACTTGTCAGCCACAAACGAGCCTGCAGCTGACGTGGACTTTTTACCCCCTCCATAAATCTTCGTCCGCGAAGCCAAGCCAAAGAACTTGATAATACACAAATAAGGAATTTACTGAGAAATCAAATTTATCCTGCAATTGATTAAAAGAAAGGAATTAACCATCTTCAAAACAATCCTGAATTATCTTTATACCCTTAAAATTCCAGCTCTTCAAATGATTATTAAACTTTGAAAAAGGAATAAGCCAATTGTGATATAACAGAGTTTGAATTGACAGTTTACCTAATTCCTAAGATCCTAAAACCCTATTTCTTTTAACCCATATCTTTAACAAATGTTTTAATACCAGCATATTACATCCTCGCAACAAATTCAAATCCCACTTAGACGTAAACTGATGTATCTCAGCTTCAAATATACAAACTATTTCCACCTTTGCCCAACTCGGAGGTTGATCCATATCCATCGATCTGTTAATAAATTTCAACTGAGCTGCGTCATAATAATTTTGAAAATGAGGTAACTGCAATCCATCTTGGGCATATTTCCATGCAAGTTTAAATAAAGCTACACAAACTAATTTCCCTTTCCACAAAAACTCCCGCACTGCTCTATTCAAATTTTGAAAAAAACCCTTTGAAAGTGAACACGGTATAGACTGAAACAAATATTGAATTCGAGGAAAGATATTCATTTTAATGCAATTTACTCGACCAATTAATGTCAACGGTAAATCTTTCCACTTAATCAAATCCATTTTAATCTTTTTTAATAAAGGAACATAATTTAATTTATATAGGGATTGATAATCTACACTTACCACCTTACCACCACTCCTAAGTATTTAATCTTATCGGACCATTTTAATTTTATAATACTTTTATACTCTGAATAATCCCCATCCCCAACTGGCAATATTTCACTTTTATTCCAATTTACTTTATATCCAGACAATTCACCAAACTTTAACAAACAATCTTGTAAATGTTTCAAAGACTGTTCAGGTTCTGTCAAATATACCAACACATCATCTGCAAATAAATTTATCTTGTATTCGTCATCCGCAATTTTCATTCCTTTAATCTTATCATTCTGTCATATTGTCTGAGCTAACGGTTCAATAGCCAATGCAAATAAGGCTGGTGACAATGGACCACCATGTCGGGTCAATCACATTAATTTAAATGATGGAGAAATTTGGCCATTTGTCACCACCCTAGCAACTGGATTTCTATATAAAGCCTAAGCCCAGCCAATAAAATGAGGGCCAAAATTAAACTTTTCTAATACCTTAAATAAAAAATTCCACTCGACTCTATCAAAGGCTTTTTCCGCATCCAGCACAACCACCATTGGATGGTTGGGTTGCTGTCTAAATGCATTGATCAGAGTTATCATTCTAAGAATATTGTCAGATGCGTTTCTATTTTTAATAAAACCTGTTTGGTCTATATGTATCAACTGAGGTAAATACTTAGCAAGTCTATTTGCCAAAGCTTTTGCTATAATTTTATAGTCAACATTTAATAAAGAAATAGGCCTATATGAGTATACTTGCAATGGATCTCTATCTTTCTTAGGAATCATTGTAATTATAGCACTCGAACAAGATTCAGGTAACAACTGTTCTTTTTTTTTTTTTTAAATTTTTTATTTTTCACACCATAAATCACAATAGCCATGATATACACTTTTTCTTTTCCACACATTTACAGTGACTTTTTCTCCCTCCCCCCTCCCTCCTCCCAAGCCACCCCCCCATCCCTCCCCCCTCTCATCCATTTTAGTTATACAATCTAGGTTGCATTAATTCAGTTAGACAATGTTGTCATTCAACAAAAATACACCAGAAATTCTACTGAGTCCATTTTTTTCTTCTCTTCTCCTTCCATCAACTTAGGTAATGTTTGTTCCCGGTAGGTTTTCGCTATTGTATTTAATGTAAGGCTCCCATACTTGTTCGAATATTTCGATATTATTTCTTAAACTATATGTTATTTTTTCTAATGGAATACATTTATTCATTTCTATATACCATTGTTGTATTTTCAAATTATCTTCCAATTTCCAGGTTGACATAATACATTTTTTTGCTACAGCTAGGGCTATCTTAACAAATCTTTTTTGTGCATCCTCCAAGTCAATTCCAAATTCTTTATTTTTTATGTTACTTAGGAGAAAGATCTCTGGATTCTTTGGTATATTGTTTTCTGTTATTTTATTTAATATCTGATTGAGATCATCCCAAAATTTTTCTACTCTCTCACATGTCCAGATTGCATGAATTGTTGTTCCCCTTTCTTTTTTACATCGAAAACATCTATCAGATACTGTTGGGTCCCATTTATTTAACTTTTGCGGTGTAATGTATAGTCTGTGTAACCAATTATATTGTATCATACGCAGCCTCGTATTTATTGTATTTCTCATCGTTCCAGAGCATAACTTCTCCCATGTTTCCTTTTTTATCTTTATATTTAAATCTTGTTCCCATTTTTGTTTAGTTTTACCATTTGTTTCCTCATTTTCCTTTTCTTGCAGTTTAATATACATATTTTTTATAAATCTTTTGATTAACATTGTATCTGTAATCACATATTCAAGGTTACTTCCCTCTGGTAAACTCAAGTTGCTTCCTAATTTATCTTTCAAGTAGGATCTCAGTTGGTAATATGCCAGCGCTGTATCTCCCGTTATATTGTACTTATCTCTCATTTGTTCAAAGGATAAGAATCTACTTCCTGAAAAACAATTTTCTATTCTTTTAATCCCTTTTTTTTCCCATTTTCTAAAGGCAAGGTTGTCTATTGTAAAAGGGAGTAGCTTATTTTGCGTCAATATTAGTTTTGGTATTTGGTAATTTATTTTATTTCTTTCTACATGTATCTTCTTCCATATATTGAGGAGATGGTGTAATACTGGAGAAGTTCTATGTTGTACCAATTTTTCGTCCCATTTATATAATATGTGTTCAGGTATCTTTTCCCCTATTTTATCTAATTCTAGTCTCGTCCAGTCTGGTTTTTCCCTTGTTTGATAAAAATCTGATAGGTACCTTAATTGTGCGGCTCTATAATAATTTTTGAAGTTTGGCAATTGTAAGCCTCCTTGTTTATACCATTCTGTTAATTTGTCTAGTGCTATCCTCGGTTTCCCCCCTCTCCATAAAAATCTCCTTATTATTTTCTTTAACTCTTTGAAGAATTTTTCTGTCAGTTGTATTGGCAATGCCTGAAATAAGTATAGTATCCTTGGAAAAATGTTCATTTTAATACAGTTTATCCTTCCTATCAGTGTTAGTGGTAGCTCTTTCCAATGCTCTAAATCGTCCTGTAGTTTTTTCATTAGTGGATTGTAATTGAGTTTATATAATTGGCCTAGATTTTTGTTTATTTGCACACCTAGGTATCTTATTGCCTGCGTTTGCCATCTGAATGGGGATTCCTCCTTAAATTTTGAGAAATCCGCGTTATTCATAGGCATTGCTTCACTTTTATTTACGTTTATCTTGTATCCCGACACTTCTCCATATTCCTTCAATTTCTTATATAGTTCTTTTATTGATAGTTCTGGTTCTGTTAAGTACACTATCACATCATCCGCAAACAGACTGATTTTATATTCCCTGTCTTTTATTTTTATTCCTTTTATATTATTATCTCTTCTTATCGATTCTGCTAGTGGTTCTATAGCTAGCGCAAACAATAATGGTGATAGTGGGCATCCCTGCCGCGTTGACCTGCTTAAGTTAAATTGCTTTGATACATGTCCATTTACTGTCACTTTCGCTAACGGTCCCTTATATAATGCTTTAATCCAATTAATATACTTCTCCGGTAAACTGAATTTTTGCAATACTTTGAACAAGTAATTCCATTCTACTCTGTCGAAGGCCTTCTCTGCGTCTAAAGCAACTGCTACTGCCGGTGCTTTATTTCCTTCTACTGCATGAATTAAGTTAATAAATTTACAAATATTGTCTGTTGTGCGTCTTTTTTTGATAAATCCAGTTTGGTCTAAATTTACCATTTTCGGTACCTGTTCTGCTAATCTGTTCGCTAATAGTTTAGCTATTATCTTATAATCTGTGTTTAGCAAAGATATTGGTCTATATGACGCTGGTGAGAGTGGATCTTTCCCTTGTTTTAGTATCACTGTAATTATTGCTGTTTTACATGAATCTGGTAAGTTTTGTGTCTCATCAATCTGGTTGATTACATCCAGGAGGGGCGGTATTATTAGGTCTTTAAATGTTTTGTAGAATTCTATTGGGAGTCCATCCTCTCCTGGTGTCTTATTATTTGGTAAATTTTTTATTATCTCTTGTATTTCTACTGTTCCAAATGGTTCTGTTAATTTATTTTGTTCCTCTATTTGTAGTTTTGGTAGTTCAATTTTAGTCAAAAATTCATCTATTTTCCCTTCTTTCCCTTCGTTTTCGGTTCGGTATAATTGTTCATAGAATTCTCTGAAGTTTTCCTTAATTTCTTTTGGATTATATGTAATTTGTTTGTCTTTTTTCCTTGTTGCCAATACCGTTTTCTTAGTTTGCTCTGTCTTAAGCTGCCATGCTAGGATTTTGTGTGTTTTTTCCCCTAGTTCATAATATTTCTGTTTTGTCTTCATTATATTCTTCTCCACCTTATATGTTTGTAATGTTTCATATTTTATTTTTTTATCTGCCAATTCTCTTCTTTTGGTTGTATCTTCCTTTATTGCTAATTTTTTTTCTATGTTTATTATTTCCCTTTCCAACTGCTCTGTTTCCTGATTATAGTCCTTCTTCATCTTGGTTGCATAACTTATTATTTGCCCTCTAATGAATGCTTTCATTGCGTCCCATAGTATAAACTTATCTTCCACTGATTCCGTATTTACTTCAAAGTACATTTTTAATTGTTTTTCAATAAATTCTCTAAAATCCTGTCTTTTAAGTAGCATGGGGTTTAATCTCCATCTATACATTCTTGGAGGGATGTCTTCTAGCTCTATTGCCAATAACAGGGGTGAGTGGTCCGATAATAGTCTAGCTTTATATTCCGTTTTCCTAACTCTCCCTTGTATGTGGGCTGATAACAGGAATAGGTCTATCCTTGAGTATGTTTTATGTCTAGTCGAGTAGTATGAGTATTCCTTTTCTTTTGGGTTTTGTTTCCTCCATATGTCCACAAGTTTCATTTCTTGCATTGATTTAATTATAAATTTGGTTACTTTGTTCTTCCTGTTAATTTTTTTCCCCGTTTTATCCATATTTGGATCCAAATTCAGATTGAAATCCCCTCCTATTAGTATGTTCCCTTGCGTATTAGCTACCTTCAAAAAGATATCTTGCATAAACTTTTGATCTTCTTCGTTAGGTGAATATATATTAAGTAGATTCCAAAGCTCTGAATATATCTGACATTTTATCATAACATATCTCCCTGCTGGATCTATTATTTCCTCTTCTATTTTAAATGGCACATTTTTGCTAATTAATATAGCCACTCCTCTTGCTTTTGAATTATACGATGCTGCTGTTACATGTCCTACCCAATCTCTCTTTAATTTCTTGTGCTCCAATTCAGTTAAATGTGTTTCTTGGACAAATGCTATATCTATTTTTTCCTTTTTCAGTAAATTTAGTAGTTTCTTCCTTTTAATTTGGTTATGTATTCCATTAATATTTAGAGTCATATAGTTCAGCGTAGCCATTTTATATTTTGTTTATCTTCTCTTTCCGTTTTTCCATCATTACCTTTCCTCCTTTTCCATTTCTGTTTTCTTATTTTCAACTCTTTACCAGACAACATTCCTACAACATCCAACATTTTCCTTATTCTCCTATTTCTATCTTCTTTATCCCCAATCTCCCCTTCCCCTCCTGAGTTGCCCTTTATCCCTTGTCGGACAACCACATCTCCCCTCTCCATTTGGATTTGCGAATCCACTCGCAAGCGTCAACTGATTTTGCAGTGACCGCTCTTTTCCCCCCACCCAGCCCCCCCCAGAAAAGATTTCGTTTTTTATATGTCACAAAGGTCACTCTTTTAGTTCCCTCCTTATTCTCTCTATTCCATTACCTTCCCTTATTAATTCTTGTCTATACTTTCTATGTTTTCCTCTAATTACAGATACTTTCACATATGCCCGTTGTCTCTATTCACTCTTATACCTCTTTACCCGCATACATATCAATCGTGGTCATTTTTACCCTCCTTACCCGTCTTCATCCCTCAGTCTATTTTTGTCTTTACCCACATACATATCAATCGTGATAATTTTTGCTCTCATTACCCGTCTTCATCCCTCAGTCTATTTTTGTAATTGTTCTGCAAATTTTCGTGCTTCTTCTGGATCCGAGAATAGTCTGTTTTGTTGTCCTGGAATAAATATTTTCAATACCGCAGGATGCTTCAGTGTAAATTTATATCCTTTCTTCCATAAAATCGCTTTTGCTGCATTGAACTCTTTTCTCTTCTTTAGGAGTTCAAAGCTTATATCTGGATAAATGAAGATTTTTTGCCCTTTATACTCCAGTGGTTTGTTGCCCTCTCTTACTTTTTCCATTGTCTTCTCCAGCACCTTTTCTCTTGTAGTATATCTTAGGAATTTTACTACAATAGATCTTGGTTTTTGTTGTGGTTGTGGTTTAGGGGCCAATGCTCTATGTGCCCTTTCTATTTCCATTTCTTGCTGTAGTTCTGGACATCCTAGGGCCTTAGGGATCCATTCTTTTATAAACTCCCTCATATTCTTGCCTTCTACATCTTCCTTAAGGCCCACTATCTTTATGTTATTTCTTCTGTTATAATTTTCCATTATATCTATTTTTTGGGCTAGTAATTCTTGTGTCTCTTTAGTTTTTTTATTAGATTCCTCCAATTTCTTTTTTAAGTCTTCTACCTCCATTTCTGCTGCTATTGCCCGTTCTTCCATCTTGTCCATTTTTTTCCCCATTTCTGTTAAGGTCATATCCATTTTATTTATTTTCTTTTCTGTGTTGTTTATTCTTCTTCTTAAATCATTGAATTCCTGTGTTTGCCATTCTTTAAATGACTCCATGTATCCTCTAACAAGAGCAAGTACCTCCTTTACCTTGCCTATCTTTTCTTCTTCTATTTCCCTGTACTCTTCCTCTTCCTCTTCTTCTTCCTCTAGGTTGACCATCTGTTGTTTCTTTGCTGCCCTTTCCTCCTCTTCTTTCTTGTTTCCATTGTCTTCTGTGGTGTCTTCTTGCTGCAGGTGTTCTGCAGCTGTCGTTGCCGGCTGTGGAGATCGACTCCCCAGCTGGTCCCCCCTCCCGTCGGTGTGTTTTTTTGTATGCGCATCGCGCATGCGCGACTCCTCGCGCATGCGCGGTTGCGCACTTTTACTCGGCTCTGTGAGCCATTGTTGTAGTTCTCTTTCTACCGACCTGAGGTAGTGGGGTCTTCTCTCCGCAGCGGGCCTCTTCGGACAGGTAAGGCCTTCACCTTTTTCCTCCGTTGTCTTCTCTTCCTCTCTTCTTTCCGTTGATTTTGATTTTTCTCCTTTTGTCTCCATCTTCTTTCCACCTTTATATTCACTTTTCTTTAACTTGTATTTCTGTGCCTTTGTATTTTCTCTCGTTTTTCCCGACTTTTCTGGAGAGGGCTGGAGTTCACCGTCCGGCCACTACTCCATCACGTGACTCCTCTCTGGTAACAACTGTTCTTCAGTTACTTGCTGTAAAACATCTCCAAATACAGAAGATGGGTCGTCATAAAATACTTTATAAAATTCAATTGAAAGACCATCATCTCCTGGTGACTTTCCGTTTGGCATCTCCTGTATAGCTTCTTTAACCTCAAAATCTGTTAAATGGAACTTCAAATTCTCTAATCTGCTCCTTCCCTAAAACAGGTAAATTTAATTTAGATAAATAAGATTCGATAAAACCGACATCCTGCTTTCCTTCAGAAGAATATAACTTTTGGTAAAATAAATAAAATTGGTCATTAATTTCCTGAGGTTTATAGGTAACTATTGAGTTCTTTTTCACAGCATTAATAGTTCGTGATGCCTGTTCTGTTTTTAATTGCCATGCTAATACTTTATGAGCTCTCTCACCTAATTCATAATAACGTTGCTTAGATCGATTAAGTAAACGCTCATATGGATAGGTTTGTAATGTATTATAACGCAACTTCAACTTCATTAAAGCAGCTTTTTTTTATCCTCTGTAACATCTTTCTGAAATTCCTTTTCCAAGTCAGTAATTTGTTTCTCTGACATTGAACTTTCCACAACATATTGCTTTTTAACTTTCGTAGTATAACTGATAATTTGCCCTCGTAAATTCTCAGCCAAAAATAATGCAATTTGTTCCTTAACAAAAGTAATAAATTCCGGTTTCTTCAATAGCATTGTATTAAATCTCCATATATATGATGACTGTACCACCTCTGAACTCATACAAGAGAAAAATAACATTGAATGGTCCGATATAACCCGGCTTTTATATTCAGCCTGTACTACTCTACCCAACAAATGTGGCAAGATCCAAAAAAAATCTATTCTAGAAAATGAATCATGTTGAGACGAATAAAAAGAAAAATCTTTCTCGGTAGGATTCACTCTCTTCCAAACATCAACCAAATTCAAATCTTTCACCAAAGCCCTTATTTGTATTACTGCCTTGATTTCCTTATACTTTTCGCAGATCTATCCAATAAAGGATCCAAAACACAATTAAAATCTCCCCCTACCAAAATATTATTATTGGCCTGATTTAACAACAGAAAAGTCTCTGACATAAACATAAATCTGCATTAGGTGCATAAATATTTAACAAAGTCCATGATTCGGCAAAGATTTTACAATTAACCATCAAAACCCAGCATTTCCTTCAAACGATTCCAACTCAAATGGTAATTTCTTATGAACTAATGTCACTACTCCCTTCTCACAATATTCTAATCCCCCCCCCTCCCCCCAATTAAAAAAAAAACAAACAACTCAAAAGTAGTAGCCCCCTAAAAATCTGAGTGTGGTAAAGTCCACAAGTGGCAGGTGACTAAAGGTCTCAGTGTCACCCACCCACCCCCCCAGTCAAACTTCACAAAGTACTTAAACAGAAACATTCAACCCTCAAGTGGCGGGTGAAATGGTGGAAGGACCAGAATATTCAATTTTCGAAGAGTAGCTATGAAGTATTGAACTGCACGTTTCACAAACATTTCCACAACTGATTCCACTGCATTCAATTCACCCATCGTTATTGAATGAAGATCTACTGGGACCAATGCCTGAAGAGGGCGCACAAAATCAGTGAACCGGTGCGAACTCGAAAGGCCAACATGGCCTGTTTCCGTTCCGTCAGTGGTGATATGGTGATATAACCCAGTGATTCCGGTCCCAATGATTGTTCAGGATCTTCAATATTGAGAAGACTTTGCGTCAATTCAATTTTTTTTTCCATTCTTTCCATATTTTCCATTCTTTCCATTACCATTGACCCTTCTCTTAGGTGATGATAGAGGCAATCGCCCATTTCCTCGTAGGTCTGGCAATGAATTGGCAAAAATTAATGCATCGTGGTCATTTTCAAAAAACTCACCACAATACTTCTTTAGCCAAAATAAAATCTTGTTGTCTTTTAATAATTTCTTGACTCAGGTCTGCATAAAAAAAAACCCTGTTATTTTAAATCATCATCGGAGCCTGATTTTGCCGTGCTTTCTGCACCACCAGTTGGAGTATCATTTCGCTATCCTGATATTTCAAACAGCGAATCAAAACTGCTCGTGGTAATTGGCCTGGAAATGGTTTCTTCCATCACGCTCTATGCACTCAGTCTAATTCCAGACCACCCGGAAAGAATTCCTTGCCCAACACTTCTGGGATCCACTTCTTAAAAAACTTCACCGGATCTGAACCTTCCATATCTTCCGGAAGACCTACTATCAACATTATTTCTACGACTTTTGTTTTCTAATGAATCAATCTTCTTGAATAATTCCTTCTGAATCCCCCAATCTACAAAAGAATCTTCCACTTTTTCCATTTTTTCTCTATTACATTCCACTTTATTCTTACATTCAAGAAAAGCTTCCTCAATCTTTCTAAAGTTATCTTGTACAGAATCCACTGATCGTATACATCTAGTAGCATAACTCTTGACTACATTAATATCTTGCTTCACAAAAGTTATTTCTTCACACATAGTGTTCATTTTAGTTTTCATTTTTGAAAATCCTTATAAGTCACCTGATTAGTCATCTGCATTGACATATTTGACATATGTTCCATTTTCTGCGCAATACCTTCCAGAATTGTAAACACAGAATCCATCCCAGGATCCATCACCTCCCTTTGGGGCCTACCTTCTTTAGTCTCAGTCCCCAGTTCTTCAAATTCTAATAAAGTTGAGCTCTTCTTCCTCCAAAGCGATGGGTCCTCTTCCGATGCGGCTGTGGGTCTGGACTCCCGATGACAGCATGTCGACTTCGTCAGCCCGCTGCCGCTTTCTCCAAAAGTTTGTGGACCCACGATGCACCGTGCATGCCCAGTAGGGCCACCGACTGCGCAGGTCCGTCTTCCGACGCTATACTGCGCGTCCCCGGACCACCAGCAATCTCGCGGGTCTGTCCTTACTCGGCTGGCCCACCCGCGCGTCTGAACTCACAGAGCGAGAGTCGGACCCAGCCAAACTCTTCGCTGAGCCGGCGCCATCATGCGATTGTGCAAGCGGCACCGACGTAATACGTAGCCGGGCAGGAATCCTCTGAGGTTTGGGGACTTCAGTCAATGACTCTGTGGCTTCAACTTGATAGGTAGGCCTCAATTCTTCAACACTTTTGTAGGGTAATTTCTTCTGTAACTGAGTTTTTGATTTTTTACACATTTGCAGCCATTTCGATCCTCCACTATTCTGAAGTCTATAGTATTTTTAATCACTTTTACAACTTTTAAAATCGGGCATTTAATCGTCTAACTGGGGAAGGGTTGAACCACATGTCTACCCTCTACGCCATCTTGCCACGCCCCCCGATTTTATCTTTGTAAATGTGTTGGCTCTGCCCCAATACTTCTGAATGCTTTATGTAACATGGAAACCAGAACATGTAGGGTAATCCATGTATTCCAAAAACATGAACCTCCAGATTCAAGGACAGTATCTTTCCTGATATTATCAGACATCTCACAGTAGCGGAAGACTTTTACAACTACTTTTCTCTACGTCCTTTATTGTTCTCTGTGACCTGCTCTGTTTAACTTCCCTACGCTGTCTTCATATTTGTTTGTTTACTGCATTTGAAAGCTTAAAGCAACCTTAAAATCAGGGGGGTTGTGGTGCGGAGGGTCGTCGTGTACAAAGGTTTTTGCTCAAAATCAACATTCTGGATTTCAGCGGACGTCCTATACAGAGTCATCCTATCCAACGACACATACAGTATTAGTTATTGCTGCACGACATGCTGTATCAACTGAATTTCACGCAGACTCGAGCTTTTTATTGTGTTATGGTACACATGAACGTAAAGCAAATCTATGTTAACCAGAATCTTGTTGCCCTGATCATTAACTGCCATAAGGAATTTGAGAAATCATTCTTGGTGACTGGTTTATTTCTTTCTCTGCAGTGTGGAATGGACATGTTCCTTGTGTGTGGATTTGACTGCACCTGAACCTCAAAGTGAAAGCTCATCAACATTATCAAATGACAGAACTGCCACGGAGGAAGGTCTTGGTGCTGTGGATCAGAGGGTTGGTACACTCAGAAATGGGACCTCGGTATGATTGTTCGCCTGGACTAGGGTATGCTGGAGGGGGCTAATTCTAGCCAAATCGTACCACAAGAAATTCTAAGTGGTCCTTGGCAAAGAGTATGGAAAATCCACTTTATTCTATACATTTGATGATAATCTTGAGCCACCCCATATAAAGCCCTGGCAGAATTAGGCATGATTTGCCTGTGGAGCTTGCTGCTATTGAACTGCTGCTTGGCCCCTTGCTGTGCTGACATGTGCAAACCAATAACAGCCACACATTTTTAGCAAGGAGGAAGCTCAGAATACTGTTTGATGCAGAAACTGGGTTCACAAGCTGGTCTTTTAAAAAAAAATTACCCTGTCTTTGGACAGCACAATAAGACTGCACATTTGCCTGAAGTCAGTCACAACACCTCATCTTTGGTCTGGATACGCTCTTATCAGATGGCGTTAACATTGACCTCCGGTTTCCATTAAACCCCCCCCCCCCTTCTTCCCCGTCTTCTTTCCTCTAGTTCTCTCTCCCTCTCCTTCCCCCCCAGCTTTCTCTCTGTCTCCTTTCACAGAGCCAAAATCAATGATCACCTTTCCTTTTATTGGATCCAATTAACACCTTTTGGTTGGACTCCTTCCCCTCCCATTCCATCCTCTTAATCTCTAGTCTTTAATTAAGATGTCTGTCACTTTTTGCTTTTACCTTGAAGAAGGGCTTAGTCCCGAAATGTCGGTAATATGTCTTTACCTCCTGTGCACACTGCAAGACCGGCTGAGTTCCTCTTGCATTTCTGTGTGTTTTTATTTCAGTCATCAGACCATCAACCATCAGTGTTCACTGGCCAGCGGCAACACGCAGTGCGGCCTGCATTGCAATTATCTAAAGGATTTCACTCTTTAAAGTGAGGGGTTTGGTTGAGGGACTAACCTAGTCATATCGTGTTTTGGTTACTATTGAGAAACATCGTATAGTGTTAATTTGTCTTATTGTGATGTATTTTTACAGAAATGTGAACGTTTGCTGTTGATGCTTCTGTCCCACAAGATGAGCCAGGCCCTACGTTACCCAAGTGGGTCCTCCCAGGTGAGGTTTTGAAGATTACCTCTTCGAGGGTTCAGTTTTAAAATACCGTATATATTCGTGTAATAGTCAACCGAAAATCACGTATTTTCATATGAGACTGTAAAAGTAGACCCTCCACCATTTTTGGCCCCGCCCGCCTATCTGAATTCCCAACTCATCCTCACTCCGGCTGACCCCATCTGGAGCTCCCGACAGCCTGAGCGGATTCACCACCTGGGCCCGGCCATCTGAGCTCTCAGCACCTTGAACGACGCCGTTTGATCTATGTAAAAGTCAACACCCCCCTCCCCACCCCAAATTTGACCTGAAAAATTGGTCCAAAAAAAGTTGACGATTTCACAAGCATATAGTGTATGCCTTTTATACAGCATCTAATCTTTGAATAACATTCTGAATGTCTCCTGAGTTGTGAGCACATATTCCCTGGCTTAGTATTAACTAACAAACTGTCAGAAGTGCTTATGTTAAACTCCTGCATTGACTGTTGTCGAAAAAAAAATCCCATGCCACTGCTTGGAAAAGATCAAGTAAATTTTCCCAGTAGTCTGTGGGACATTTATCTCATTCCTTTGTTGTTTGTTGGACCTTGGCTGCAGGCTCTATTAATCTTTGTGGAGATTTCTGAGATTTTGAAGTTGTGGAAGTCTTGCATGAAAGGCTTTGCAAGGCTCCATCTCCTGCTCAAGATGAAATACTAATTTTGCTCGTCATCTTTTTAACAGGTGCAAAGTCAGCAATTGGATTTGTCTTCCATGAGAGCAAAACTTGAGAAGACGAGCACAACCCATTACTCCTCGCCTGATGAGTTTGTGTTTGAGGCTCGATTGATGTTTAAGGCATTTGGAAAACTGCGTCAGGTAAGCAAAAGCGCGAGGTCATTGTTTCCTGTTGCTTTGTTTACCTGTGCTCCTCTGCTTTTCCCAATAGTCTCTCCTCGTAATCATTCAACAGTAACAGAAAATTGCCTTCTCTGGGAATGCCATGGATTTTCTCTGCAATAAAGCCCTCGTCCAATTTGACGTACCATTCTCCAATTATTAACATCTCGAAGCAATCCAAGTTGAAGAGACTCGGTAATGGTGTTTGAGATTCATAGAGGTGAAGAGGACGTGTCAACCAAGTCGTCAACCTGAGCTAGTCCCATTTGACCCATTTCCCGCTAAGCTTATGGTTCTCAATTTTTTTTATCACTCACATACCACCTGAAGTAATCCTTTACTAATCACAGAGCACCTATGGCAGATCTATGCACCTCTCTGAGCCTTTCAGTCTCCCATCCAGATCTTGTAACTCAAGCCCTCCATTTCTAGCAACATAAATGTGAATCTTTTCAGAACCTATCCAACTTAGACATCCTTTCTTCAGATTAGTAAACAGAACCATGTGCGTATAGATAGTCAACCCCGCCCCCTCCTGGGAATTGATAGTATAGGGTATTTTCTGGTTGCTTGGGAATTGCTCTTACAATGCCTAACTAAATATTCCTGTATTAAGAATAAACAATTCAAAAGTCAAAAACAAACTTCTCTTGCATGAATGTTAGGGAACAAGACAAAACAGGTGACAAAAGTATGTGTGTCGGAGAACATTTTGGGTCCAGTGATCATAATGCCATTGGTTTCATTAATTATGGAGATGGATGGGTCTGGGAGCCTTGGGTTGAGATTCTAAATTAGAGAAAGGCCCATTTTGAGGAAAATGAGAAAGGATCTGGAATGCGTGGATTCCAGTTGTTTCTGGGCAAGGATGTGGAGGACCTTCAAGGTGAAATTTTGAGAGTATAGATTTTGTATGTTCCTGTCAGAATTAAAGGCAAAGTTAGCAGGCATAGGGGAAATTCTTTGGTTTTCGAGGGATATTGGGGATCTGATTGGGTAAAAAGGAGAGAGGTGTGTAGCAGGTATTAGGCAACGTGGAACAAATAAGGTACTTGAGGTGTATGAAAGATGCAACAACAAAAAAAAAGAAAAAATCAGGAAGGCTGAACGAAGATGAGGTTGCTTTAGCAGACAATGTGTAGGAAAATCCTTAATGCTTTTACAGGTTTATTAAGAGCAAAAGGACAGAAATGGATAACATTAGAAGGATAAACCAAGAAAAGACATACACGGTAAATGTTAGAAGAGGGATCTGTTAATATAGATGCATAATTCCTTGAAAGTGGCGTCACGTGGATAGGGTGGTGAAGAGACCTTTTGGCACATGGGCTTTCATAAATCAAAGTATCAAGTTACAGGAGTTGGGATGTTATGGTAAAATTGTAAAGACATTGGTGAGGCCAAATTTGGAGAATTGTGTGCAGTTTTGGTCACCTAACTACAGGAAAGATGTCAATAAGATAGAAAGAGTGCAGAGAAGATTTACTCGGATGTTGCCTGGACTTCAGGAACTGAGTTACGAGGAAAGGTTAAACAGGCTAGGATGTTATTCCCTGGAACAAAGAAGAATGAGGGGAGATTTGATAGAGGTATTTAAAATTATGAGGAACTGAGTAAATGCACCAATTCACAACCTTCATTTTAATCACGCTGTCTGTTGTGGTAGGAATCTCTCACACCATCTTTACTTCAGAACAATCTTACACTTGCAAACAAGTGGGAATAATTTGAGGCGTAGTGCAGACATTATCCAATTACACAAAGCTACTGGCTTAAGAGAACTGATTGTCAGACATGTGGTTTGAAGGCTTCACCCCCACCAGGATCTATATGTGAGAAAGGAAGATGTGGCACTGCCGGGATTGAGTGCTGTATGATAACACTAACCACGTCCACTTTTGCGTTCTCACTAACAGACTTTGATGTGTCTGTTGAATTTTCAAATGTAGACATACAGCACAGTAACAGGCCCACAAGCCCATGCCACCCAATTGACCTATAACCCCCCCCCACGTTTTGAAGGGTGGGAGGAAACCGGAGCCCCGTGGAAAACCCACACAGACATGGGGAGAATATACAAACTCCTTACAGACAGCGCGGAATTCGAACCCCAGTCGCTGGTGCTGTAACGGGTTTGCTTTTCCTGCTACACTAACCGTGCTGAGGAGATGGATTCTGGATTTACTTACTCATGCGACTACTTTCTGTTACTACTTGTTTTTTTCAGTGGTACACAAGTCTCTAAAACTTATCCTTGAGGTCTGAGAGTTTATATTTCCCAGACCTATTCCTTTTTGTCACATTGTTTACTTACAAACATTCCGTCGGACTCGAGTCAAGTTTATTGTCATCTGACTGCACAAATTCTGTAAAACCTGACGAAACCGCGTTCTCCGGTCCTCGGAGTAAAACGTGCAGACGCACAGCCAGACATAACATGCCTACAGACAAGCCATACACATTCAAGATAAGTATTCATATATTCAAATAAATATTGTGTCATGAATATGAGAAGTAGGGAACACTTGGTTTCACTGTCTTTATTTACATAAAGACATTGGA
The DNA here is from genome assembly GCF_036971445.1 of Narcine bancroftii. Classification (NCBI taxonomy): domain Eukaryota; kingdom Metazoa; phylum Chordata; class Chondrichthyes; order Torpediniformes; family Narcinidae; genus Narcine; species Narcine bancroftii. The sequence continues at coordinate 67,508,910 of NC_091481.1, forward strand.
ATCACCCCTCTCCATTTCCTTTGGTGCAAGTGCCTTCAAACAACTGGAATTCCTCCCCTAATCTCTTCTCTCGAACCTCTTAAAATACATGTGCGTGATCACCTCTTGAATGTCGTTTGGTGTCATTTTGTCGGATGGGATATTTTGGGATGTCCTACAAGTGTTCTAGGGATGCAATAGACCCCCTAGTTCATTATAGATTTCATTTACTCAACATTTTTACAGAACTTCATTTCCCCCTGCTTTCTTTTGAAGGAGAGAAAGGAGGTGGTCGAGTCAGTTCTTGCTCTTGAGTCGTTCTTTGAAGAGAAGTTGGTAGACGTATTCAGTGGCCAAAACTTCGACAGCGTCCCGTCAGAGCAACAGGTGCTGGAGACAGGCAACAAACACTGTGATCAAACTCACTGGAAGGGTGCCGCCTGTCCCGCAGATGATGCTGACAGCAGCCTCGTGCAGGCGAAGAGGCGCCGGCTTGACAGCGACTGAGGGCTCTGAATGGGAGCCTTGAATGGATGGTTAACAACAGACTTGAGAGCTGGCCCTCAGGGCGGTCCCGTTGACATGAGGAGAGCTCGGAGCAGCAGCTGCCTTTGACTGCTGTGCGGTGCTGGAAAGACTGATCATATGCACAAACCTGGGCCGAGGAAAGTCCACGTGAAGAACTTTCCAGTTTTGAAAACCTTTGGTACTGAATTCAAATCCAGCCGGAGAACTAACAGAAATATTTCATTTTGGTTTGGGTTTATCTGCAGAGGCTGGTGCCAGAGTTTTTTTAATGTGTAAACTGTATGTATTAAAGAATTCAATAATGTGTAATATACATTGTCTGTATTTCATGTTGAAATTCATACTGGGTCATAGTAAAACAAAAGAGCAAATAAACTCATTTTCTGAGGAGTAAATCCCACATCATTCAGTAATAAAACTTAAGTCCACCAGTATTGGAATTGCTGCACTCTTTCTTGTTCCTGAAGTTTGGTTGTGCATTTTTGGCCATTGTGGCTTAGATGGGCTGAAAGGCCTCTTTCCGTACTGTTGATTTCACTGATTTTAACTGCTTTGGGTGCCATCGATTGTGATTCCAGGTTGGGCTGCCTGCCCAACCTGGTGTGGAGCTGAAACTGGCTGCCACCACCTCTCCTCCCCAACCCACAAGGAGTTCGAAGCATTGAGACTTGGCACGAGAGTGTCAAATAGCCCTGGGAGCACATCAGACCACTGATTCCCCTCCTCCTATCAGAGTTCCTTTTGGCATCTTTAATACTAAGAATAGTTGCTTTCGATCCCAAACAAATTTTACATTTAAATTTGGACATAGAAAACCACAGCCCCAGAAATAATGTGAAAGTTGCTGGGTCGGTTGAAGTTTTTGAAGGCTCTAATCCAGTACAATTTTTTTCAACAATGGATTCCAGAAGTTCTGGGTTCTGAGAATTTTCCGAATGGAATTGAATTGGATAGAGCACATTGGGCCAATAGAAAGAAACTATTAACCAGGACAAGCCCCATGCTCTGTTTTGATTAGATGCTTCTGTTATCAGGATAAAGAAACCATATTGCAAGTGGCTGTTCAAAATGCCCGAAAGCACCAGGGCCCATTAACAGTGGCTAACAGGAAAGTGTTTTTCTGTGCAGATTTAAGTATGATGGGAGTGAAAAGAAGAGAGGAATTTAATCCTGCAAAATCAGTTTTGTGGGGGGAAAAAATGGATACAAGTTCTCTTTTCAACATCCAGCGAGATTTGGTGTTTTGGAGGGGATATCAGGGAGAGTGTTTTTGCAAATGAGATAGAAGCTCTAGAGTTTGCCAATTTTCTTCCAAGTAGTAAACGATCAACAAATGGATGTACAGAACCTAGACATTCAACGCATTTCATCAGTTCAACACATTTTATCAGATCAATCTGAGATGATACAAGGTGCTGGGAAAGTAATGAAGTAACAAGAGGTTAAAGAGCTTGATGATCAAGTGAATAGAGAAGAGCCTGCTTTATGCCTGAAAATTAACAATTTCTTACTAAATTCATGTAGAGATTGTTCTTTCTTGGGATGGGGTGGAGGAAGAGGTCTTTCCTTCTCCTCCAACCATCTCATACAATTGGGGGTGGGGGAGTACTGGTATTTTTCACAGTATTTATTTTGGGGGGTGTTTTTCAGTTTTTAATTATTTTTTTCTAATGGAGATGTTGTGCGATTGATGGTTTGTGGTGGTGGGGGTCCGAGGGGAGGGGCAAGGGAGCTCTGAATTTTTTGGAAGTAGAAAAATGGCTGATAGTAGGGCATTAAATTTCATGTTTTAATATAAATGGCCTTAATAAAATTAAGAGGAAAAGGGTGTTGGCTCATATATATTTTTTTTTAATGAAAGCTGACATTGCTTTTTGCAAGAGACTTGTTTATAGCAGAGATGGAACATCAGAAATTAAAAATAGACTGGGTAGGCCAAGTGGTTTAACTCTAAAGCAAGAGGAGTTGTGAGATTAATTAAGAAGTCTTTACCTGCTAAAATTCAAAAGGTGGTTACAGATCCTGCAGGGAGATTTGTTTTAATTCATTGTCAAATTTATTCTGAAATGTGGACACTTATGAGTATTTATGCACCAAATGTGGGCATGAAGGTTTTATTCATGATACTTTTGTGCATTTAGCTGAAGGTCATGAGAAAATTTTGATGGGGGGGGTTTAAATATTGTCTTGATCCGATGTTGGATAAGTCGGTAAGATCAGTAGTAAAAGTGGCAAAAATTATTTTAAGTTGAATGAAAAATAGAGGGAGTCACGTGATGGAGTAGTGGCCGGTAGGGGAACTCCAGCCCTCTCCTGAAAAGTTAAAAAAAGATAGAGAAAAAGCAAAGGCACAAACTTAAAAACCAAAACAAAGTGAAAGTAAAAGTGTGAAGAAAATGGCAGCAAAGAAAGAAAAACCAAAAACAACGGGAAGAAAAGAAGAAGGAAAGACGTCGGAAGAAGAAGGTGAAGGCCTTACCTGTCCGAAGAGGCCCGCCGCGGAGAGAGAGGCCCGCTCCCACAGGTCAGTGGAGGTCCCGGGCTCGGGACTACAAAAATGGCTCACAGAGCCGAGTAAAAGTGCGCAACCGCGCATGCGCGACTCCTCGCGCATGTGCGATGCGCATGAAAAAACACACTGACGGGAGGGGGGAACAGCTGCGGAGTCGATCTCCACAGCTGAGAGAGGCACCTGCAACACAGCAGCAGGTGCAGAACACAGACAATAACGACAACAAGAAGAGGGTAAAAAGAAAACAAGGAAACAACAGATGGTCAACCCAGAGGAAGAAGAAGAAGAACAGAAAGAAGTGGAAGAAGAAGAGAAAAGCAAGACAATGGATGTATCTTTTTTAAAGAATATATGGAATCAGTGAAAGAATGGCAATTACAAGAATTTGATGAGATAAGAAGAATTAAGAATGCAGAAGAAAGAATGAATAAAATGGAAGTGGCCGTATCAGAATTGGCAAAAATATGGAAAAACGAGAAACATTTGTAGATATGGAAGTAGAAGACTTAAAAAAGAAATTAGAAGAATCTAATAAAAAAGCAAAAGAGGCACAGGAGCTGTTAGCTCAGAAGATAGATATAATAGAAGAAATAATATAAAGATAGTGGGCCTTAAGGAAGATGAAGAAGGCAAGAATATGAGAGAATTTATAAAAGATTGGATCCCCAGGGTCCTGGGAAGACCAGAATTACAGGAAGAAATGGAAATAGAGAGGGCACATAGAACTTTAGCCCCGAAACCACAACCGCAGCAAAAACCCAGATCCATTTTAGTAAAATTCTTAAGATATACAACAAGAGAAAATATATTGGAGAAAGCAATGAAGAAAGTAAGAGAGGACAAAAATCCACTGGAATATAAAGGTCAAAAAAAATGTTTCTATCCAGACATAAGTTTTGAACTCCTGAAGAAGAGGAAGGAGTTCAATACAGCGAAAATGATCTTATGGAAAAAAGGATATAAATTTATGTTAAGCTACTTAAAATAATTATTCCAGGGCAACAAAACAGACTATTCTCGGATCCAGAGGAAGCAAGGAAATTTGCAGAACAACTACAAAACAAGCAGAGAGATGAAGACATGTAATAAGAGTAAAAATGACCACGATCTATATGTATGTGGGTAAAGAGGTATATGTGTGTATATGTATAATGTGCATACATGAATGTATCGTATTTAGAGGAAAATATAGAGTATAGACAAGAATTAATAAGGGAGGGAAATGGAATAGAGGGAATAAGGAGGGAATTAAAAGAGTGACCTTTGTTACATATGAAAATTGAAATCTTTTCTGGGTGGGGAGGAGTTACAGTCACTGCAAAATCAGCTGACGTTTGCGAGTGAATTCGCAAATCCAAATGGAGAGGGGAGATGTGGTTGTCCGACAAGGGATAAAGGACAACTCAGGAGGGGGAGGGGAGATTGGGGTTAAAAAAGTTTTAAATAGGAGAATAGGGAAAATGTTTGATGTTTTAGAAATGTTGTCTTATAAAGTGTTCAAAACAAGAAAGCAGAAATGGATAAGAAGGAAAGGTAATGATGGAGAAACGGAAAGGGAAGATAAACAAAATATAAAATGGCTACGCTGAACTATATGACTTTAAATATTAACAGAATACATAACCAAATTAAAAGGAAGAAACTGCTAAATTTACTGAAAAAAGAAAAAAATTGATATTGCATTTGTGCAAGAAACACATTTAACTGAATTGGAGCACAAGAAATTAAAGAGAGATTGGGTAGGAGACGTAACAGCAGCGTCGTATAATTCAAAAGCAAGAGGGGTAGCTATATTAATTAGTAAAAATGTGCCAATTAAAATAGAAGAGGAAATAATAGATCCAGCAGGGAGATATGTAATGATAAAATGTCAGATATATTCGGAATTTTGGAATCTACTCAATGTATATTCACCTAACGAAGAAGATCAAAAGTTTATGCAAGATATTTTTTTTGAAGATAGCAGATACGCAAGGGAACATATTAATAGGAGGGGATTTCAACCTGAATTTGGATTCAAATATGGACAAAACTGGGAAAAAAATTAACAGAAAGAACAAAGTAACCAAATTTATAATTAAATCAATGGAAGAAATGCAACTTTTGGATATATGGAGGAAACAACACCCAAATGAAAAGGAATATTCATATTACTCGGCTAGACATAAAACATACTCAAGAATAGACCTATTTTTGTTATCAGCTCGTATGCAAGATAGAGTAAGAAAAACAGAATATAAAGCTAGAATATTATCGGACCATTCACCCTTAATATTGACAATAAAGTTAGAGGACATCCCTCCAAGAATGTATAGATGGAGATTAAACTCAATGTTACTCAAAAGGCAGGATTTTAGAGAATTCATTGAAAGACAAATTAAAATGTATTTTGAAATAAACACGGAATCAGTGAAAGATAAGTTTATACTATGGGATGCAATGAAAGCGTTCATCAGAGGGCAAATAATAAGTTATGTAACCAAGATGAAGAAGGACTATAATCAGGAAACAGAGCAGTTGGAAAGGGAAATTGTAAATATAGAAAAAGAATTAGCAATGAAGGAAGATACAACTAAAAGAAGAGAATTGGCAGATAAAAAAATAAAATATGAAACACTACAAACATATAAGGTGGAGAAGAACATAAAATGAAGACAAAACAGAAATATTATGAACTAGGAGAAAAAACGCACAAAATTCTAGCATGGCAGCTTAAGACAGAACAAGCTAAGAGAATGGTATTGGCATCAAGGAAAAAAGACAAACAAATCACATATAATCCAAAGGAGATTAAGGAAAACTTTAGAGAATTCTATGACCAATTATACCAAACTGAAAACGAAGGGAAAATAGATGAATTTCTAACTAAAATTGAACTACCAAAACTACAAATAGAGGAACAAAATAAATTAACAGAACCATTTGGAATAGTAGAAATATAAGAGATAATTTAAAAATTACCAAATAATAAGACACCAGGAGAGGATGGATTCCCAATAGAATTCTATAAAACATTTAAAGATTTATTAATTCCTCCCCTCCTGGAAGTAATCAACCAGATTGATAAAACACAAAACTTACCAGATTCATGTAAAACAGCAATGATTACAGTAATACTAAAGCAAGGGAAAGATCCACTCGCACCAGCGTCATATAGACCAATATCTTTACTTAACACAGATTATAAGATAATAGCTAAACTATTAGCAAACAGATTAGCAGAGTATGTACCGAAAATGGTAAATCTAGACCAAACTGGATTTATTAAAAAAAGATGCACAACAGACAATATTTGTAAATTTATTAACTTAATTCATGCAGTAGAAGGGAATAAAGCTCCAACAGTAGCAGTTGCTTTAAACGCAGAGAAGGCCTTTGACAGAGTAGAATGGAATTATTTATTCAAAGTATTGCAAAAATTCAGTTTACCAGAGAAGTATATTAATTGGATTCTTTCTTTGGCTTGGCTTCGCGGACGAAGATTTATGGAGGGGGTAAATGTCCACGTCAGCTGCAGGCTCGTTTGTGGCTGACAAGTCTGATGTGGGACAGGCAGACACGGTTGCAGCGGTTGCAGGGGAAAATTGGTTGGTTGGGGTTGGGTGTTGGGTTTTTCCTCCTTTGCTTTTTGTCAGTGAGGTGGGCTCGAGGACGTGGAGGGGGAGGACGTGGACCTGTCCTCGGGCCTGCGCAATGGAGCTTTTAAGTGGAGTGCAGTGCGCGCAGTACTGGCCCCACCCTTTACACCCATGGTTCGTGTGCCATGGCCAAGCAGGTCAACACGGCAGGGATGCCCACTATCACCTTTATTGTTCGCGTTAGCTATAGAACCACTAGCAGAATTGATAAGAACAGAAAATAATATAAAAGGGATAAAAATAAAAGACAAGGAATATAAAATCAGTTTATTTGCGTATGATGTTATAGTATACTTAACAGAACCAGAACTATCAATAAAAGAATTATATAAGAAATTGAAGGAATATGGAGAAGTGTCGGGTTACAAGATTAACGTAAATAAAAGTGAAGCAATGGCTATGAATAATGCGGATTTCTCAAAATTTAAGAAGGAATCACCATTCAGATGGCAAATGCAAGCAATAAGATACCTAGGTATACAAATAAATAAAAACCTCGGCCAACTATATAAACTCAATTATTATCCACTAATGAAAAAATTACAGGACGATTTAGAGCATTGGAAAGATTTACCACTAACACTAATAGGAAGGATAAACTGTATTAAAATGAACATTTTTCCAAGGATATTATACCTATTTCAGGCATTGCCAATACACCTGAGAGATAAATTCTTCAAGGAGTTAAAGAAAATAATAAGGAAATTTTTATGGAAAGGGGGGAAACCGAGGATAGCACTAGATAAATTAACAGAATGGTATAAACAAGGAGGCTTACAACTGCCAAACTTTAAAAATTATTATAGAGCTGCACAATTAAGATACCTATCAGATTTTTATCAAACAAGGGAAAAGCCAGATTGGACTAGATTAGAATTAGATAAAATAGGGGAAAAGATACCTGAACACATATTATATAAATGGGATGAAAAATTGGTACAATATAGAAGTTCTCCAGTATTACATCATCTACTCAATATTTGGAAGAAGATTCATGTAGAAAGAAATAAAACAAATTATCAATTACCAAAACTAATATTGACGCAAAACAAGTTACTCCCTTTTACAATAGATAACCTTTCCTTTAGAGAATGGGAGAAAAAAGGGATCAAAAGAATAGAAAATTGTTTTTCAGGAAATAGATTCTTATCCTTTGAACAAATGAAAGATAAATACAATATAACTCAAGATACAGTGCTGGCATATTACCAATTGAGATCCTACTTGAAGGACAAATTAGGAAGCAGTCTGAGTTTACCAGAGGGAAATAACTTTGAATATGTGATTACAGATACAATGATAATCAAAAGATTTATAACAAATATGTATATTAAACTGCAAGAAAAGGAGAATGAGGAAACAAATGGTAAAACTAAACAAAAATGGAAACAAGATTTAAATATAAAGATAAAAAAGGAAACATGGGAGAAGTTATGTTCTGGAACGATGAGAAATACAATAAATACGAGGTTACGTATGATACAATATAACTGGATACACAGGCTATACATTACACCTCAAAAGTTAAATAAATGGGACCCAACAGTATCTGATAATGTTTTCGATGTAAAAAAGAAATGGGAACTACAATTCATGCAATCTGGACATGTGAGAAAGTAGAAAAATTTTGGGAAGATCTAAACCAAATATTAAATAAAATTACAGAAAACAATATACCAAAGAATCCAGAGATCTTCCTCCTAAGTAACATAAAAAACAAAGAATTTGGAATTGATTTGGAGGATGCACAAAAAAGATTTGTTAAGATAGCTCTAGCCGTAGCAAAAAAATGTATTATGTCAACCTGGAAATCGGAAGATAATTTGAAAATACAACAATGGTATATAGAAATGAATAAATGTATTCCATTAGAAAAAATAACATATAGTTTAAGAAATAATATTGAAATATTTGAACAAATATGGGAGCCTTACATGAAACACAATAGCGAAAACCTACCGGGGACATTCACTACCTAAATTAACGAAAGGAGAAGGAAATTAAAAGAATTGACTCAGTGGAATTTCTTGTTTATTTTTATTGAATGACAACATTGTTTGACTGGTTTAATGTATCCTAGATTTTGTACTTTAAATGGACAGAAGGGGGGAGGTAGGGAGGGTGGGATGGGAGGAGCAGGGGGTGAGAAAATGGCACTGTATATATTTGAAAAGGAAAAAGTATGTATCATGGTTAATGTGGTTTATGGTGTGAAAAGTAAAAAAAAAATTAAAAAAAAAGTTGAATGAAAGATCTGAATTTGATAGATATTGGCAGAGATTAAATCCAATGGGGACTTTTTATTCGCATAGACATGATTCTGATTTGAGGATATATTTTTAATATCAGCAAGGAAGAATTGTATTTATCGAGAATAAGGGCAGGATTTTATCTGAACTATACTTTTGATATGTTTGGTCACTGAGAAAGAAAAATCGGTTCATAGGTGGAGATTTAATTCTGCTTTGTTGAAGAGAGTGGATTTTTGTGATTTTTATAAGGTAACAGATTCAAGATTTTTAGAAATAAATTTTAATTCAGTGGACAATAAATTTGTTCTTTGGGATGCTTTGAAGGAATATTTACGAGGTCAGATAATAAATTATACAGCAAAAATCAAGAAAGATATAAAAGAGGTTGACCAGATGGTAAAGGAAATAGAAGGTTTGGAAAACGATTTGCAAAGAAAGACTTCGGATGAGAAAAGAAGGAAATTAATAATTTTTTTTTAACTCCACTATAATACAATTAAGAGTTACAGAACAGAAAAATTAATTGAGAGAACTAAACAGTATTATGAATTAGGAGAAAGGGCTCAAAGTTCGAGCTTGGCAGTTGGCAAAAAAAAATTAGAACAATTAATGCTATTAAAAAGATCTCTAAAGATTACTTGTAAACCTGAAGAAATTAATAATTCATTTAAAGATTTTTATTTTAATTTATTTAGATCTCAGTCCACTTGTGAGGAGTCTAAAATTGAGAATTTTTAAAATCTCAAATAAATTGATCTCCTTTGAATTATTTGGATCAGAGAGATTTGGATGCTCCCTTTATGGCAAGAGAAATTAGTGAGGTATATTAAGTTCATTGCAGGATGGTTTTCTGCCAGGATTTTTAAGGAAATTTAAGGACCTTTTAATACCCCCTTATATGGAGGTGTTGAAGCAAGCGATGGAATCCCATTCTCTACCGGAATCCTTTTCAAATGCAATTATTAGTTATACCAAAGAAAAATAGAGATCCATTAAAACCTGCATCTTATATACCTTTATCATTATTGAATGCAGATTTTAAAATTATTGCTAAAATTTTAATAAATAGATTAGCCAAATATTTACCAAATTTAATTCATAGGGATCAACCAGTTTGTTGAAAAGTGACAAATCTGCTGATAATGTTGCAAGACTGATTTAGCTCAGAAAATGAGGTTTAACTGTGGCAGTAGCATTAGATTCAGGGAAGGCTTTTGATAGGTGAGAATGGATTGGAAAAGTTTGGTTTTGGACCAATATTTATTAATTTGGTTAAAACTTTAAATAAAAATCCATTTGCAAGGGTGGTGACTAATAGACAAATTTCTACCTCTTTTAATTAACTAGATCAAATATAAAAGGATGTCCTTTATCACCAGCTATTAAGATTAAGGGTATAAAGGTTAATTAAGAATATAAAATAAATTTGTTTGCTGATGACGTTTTGGTTTATTTGACCCTATAAATTTGTTGCATCAATTACATACAAGATTGGAAGTATATGGTGAAGTATCTGGGTGTAAGATTAACTGGGATAAAAGTGAAATCTTGTCCTTAGTTAAGGGTGACTATATTCAATGTAAATAGAAGATTCAATTCAGATGACCAGATACTGGAATTAAATATTTAGGTATTAGAGTTGATAATGATTTAAATAATTTATATAAATCAAATTATTTATCACTACATAATAAAATTAAAGAAGATTTGAATAAGTGGAATGATTTACCTTTAACTTCAGTAAGTAGAGTTAATTGAATTAAGATGAAAATTTTCCCTAGAGTTCAATATTTTTTCCCCAGTCAATTCTTATTGCAATTCTGCAAAAATATTTTGAAGACTTGAATGCGAGTATGAAAGTTTTAGTGGAAAGGCAAAATGGCAAGGGCTTCTTTGGAAAAATTGACTTGGAAGTTTGAATTGCGAGGTTTACAACTTCCCCATTTTAAAAATTATTATAAGGCAGCTAATTTAAGATTTATTAACGCATTGTTTGATGTAGATAAGATTCCTGCTTGGGCTAATATAGAACTTAGTAAAATAGAAATTAGTATACATGAATTTATTTATAAGTGGAATTCAAAATCATTGGTGGGAGATAGAGATACACCTGTTTTGAAACATTTGATTGAATTATGGAATAAAATTGATGATGAAATAGGGTGCAAAAGGTTTAATTTCACAAATGCCTCTATGTCAGAATCCACGTTCCATTTTCCACAGAGAATCAATTTCTGAGGAGTTTGATGCGGTCGTGTGTTGAGAGAATGGAAGATTGTTTTGAAGCTGGAAGATGTATTACTTTATGAATTTAATGTGCCAAATAATACAATTTTCTGTTATTATCAAGTTGAGGTTTTTTAGACTGCTAAGAGGTTCTAGTTTGATGATACCTAGAAGAGTGAATTAGAATTATTGATCTGTGAATAAATTTATCTCCATAATGTATAATTTATTTCAAAAGGAAGTCCCTGAAATAGGGGTACATAAATCAAGATTAAGATGGAAAGCGGATTTGAATAGACAAATAGATGAGAAAGATTGAGTGTAACTATGTAGAGAAAATATGACAAAGGTTATTGATGTTAGATATTTTAAAAACCAAACCTAATACTATCAGATTAGTATTTTAGATGTGGTCAAGAGGTTGAATCATTTCTGCATTCTACTTGGGAGTGACCTAAAGTTAAACACTACTGGTTGGAGGTTGGAACGAATAATGGGGGTTAAGTTCCCACAGGATCCGATGTTATTTCTGGTAGGTAATGTCAGGACAATAAAACCTAAATTTAAATTAACTATTGAATCATATTCAATTTTTATGAGTTGCTTTATCAGCTTCTTGGAAGTGTACAGCTGTTACTTGGAAATCAGGTACAGATTGAGGGACGGAACGATGACATGCAGTGGTTTGTAGCTTCATTCCACTTGAGAAGATTACTTATAATTTACAAAATAAACATAAAATATTTTAGAAAATATGATGCCCATATTTACAAAATGTGAGTATGAATGTTTAACAGATGTTGAAGACCCCACCTCTTGGAAACCTCCAGCACCATTACATTGTTAAAAACTCTTATTCTTTTGACATTTTCCAGTTTTTTCTTTCTTCTATTTCAGCTTTTTTTGGGGGGGTTTGGGAGGGGGTGATTTTATATATCACATGTACAACTTTTGAAGCTTTTTATTGAAAGAAATGTATTTATGATTGTGGTTTAAAAATTTCTAAATAAAATATTTTTTTAAACTTAGACATACAGCACAGTAACACCTTTTGGCCCACGAGCCCGTGTCACCCATTTGACCTACAAACCCCCAGTAAGTGTTTGAAGGGTGGGAGGAAACCCATACAGGGAGAACGAACAAACTCCTTACAGACAGCACCAGATTTGAACCCCAGCCCTGATCGTTGGCGCTGTAACAGCGTTGAACTAACCGTTATACTAACTGTTCCTTCATTCCTGCTTCTTGTGTTGGAAATTTTGACGAACTGCATTCCATCTAAATGTTCAATGATTTACTTTGTTAAGAATTTTTTCTCACAAAACAGTCTGATGGTGGCCAGAGCTTTGGGGTTTGATTGAGGTGTCCAAGCCAGAACAAAGTGAACGTATGCAGATACTTTCAAGTATTTGAGTAAGATCAGATTTTAGATCAGATCTGGTGGGAAGAACCTATTTCCATCCTGATTTTGATGCTCCTGTACCACCACCTTGATGGTAGTGGGTCAAAGAATCTGTGTGCTGGTTGGAAGGGTTCTCAATAATTCTTGGAGCTCTTTTGAAGCAACACTCCTGGTAAATGTCAATAGAGGAATGGGAGGCCCCAGCGATTTTCTCGGCCATTTTTATATTGACTTCCGGTGCGATGTCTTGCAGTTACTATACCATCCAATGGTGCAGCCAGACAGGATACTCTGAATTATGTTGAGGGCTGGCAGCCTTGCCCTCCTCCACCTCTTTCAGAAGTGTAGGTGCCACTGCTCCTTCCTGACTAATGATGTGCTGTGGGTCCAGGACAGGACGTCCTTCATATGCACACCAGAACTGTGCTCACTAAGATGGAACCAACAATGCGAAGTGGAGAGTGGCTGACCTTCACTGATGGAGAGGATGTGGTAAAAGCACACAGAAATGCTGGAGGAACTCAGCTGGTCTCACAGCATCCATAGGAGGTAAATATATTACTGACATTTTGTGCCTGAGCCCTTCAAGGTATAGGCAAACAGGAAAGCCAGAATAAAGACTGAAGGCTGGCAGGGGGGAGGAGTCCAGTCCAACAAAAGATGTGATTGGATATGATGAGAGGTGAGAATTGGTTTTTGTGCTCTGTGAAAGGAAACTGGGGAAAAAGGGAGAGAGAGACAGTTGGGGGGGGGGGTTTAACGGACTCTGGAAAATCGTTGTTAACACCACAGGTTGGAGGGTTTCCAGATGGAAGATGACATGTTGTTCCTCCAGTGTTTGGGAGGTCTCAGTCTGACAGTGCATGAGACCATGGACAGACACGTCAGCAAGGGAATGGGGAGTTGAAATGGGTGGTCACTCACATACAATCACTGTGGTTGAGACCATTTAGACTGACACTGAAATGAGCAGGTCTTGGACAGACAGAGATCGAATGTGAGCATATGGCATTAGGTCAGATGAGCAAAATATGGGGGGGCGAGGCAAGATGGTGTCTTGGGTAAACTTATACCTCTACTTTTGATTGTTTTAGATTGGTCACAGTGTTTGAGCTCCTGAAAGAAAATAGACACACACACACCAAGAGCCGTTCAGTTTATACAAATCTTTATTACTAAATCTAAAGCTGAATTCACACTACAATATGCAAGCCCTTCCCAATTATACTTATCAACGCCTGGGCTGGTCCCAACTGCCGAAGCGAGGCAATGACTGCACATTTGTAGTAGGTTGTCGGGGCGCTGGTAGCAGCTTCTCCACCTCCCTCGACCGGGACGTTAGCTGGACTCTTGAAGTTCTTCTTGCTGAGAGATGTTGCTACCTCTTGGAGAGTCTCAAACTTCAGCAGTGGGACCATGGCTTATATTACTTCAAAAGTTGGTTATCAGATCTCATCTCTTTGAACAAATGATTTAATTATCTTCAAGGTCCTGACAGTCTGCGACCAACAAAAGAAAACTGCATCTCTGGGCCTCATGGTGGAATTTAGGTGTTTAGGTGTGTCTACTAAATATGCATCCTGGGCCTCATGGTGTAAATTGGATTATGGTCTGTTGATTCTAAAAAAACAAGCAGGTTCTCAGCCTTGCAGTTTAAATCTTCCATTACAGATGGCGTAGAGTCTAGACGTGTAATCTCGACCTCTCTGGCCAGACTTTTAAGTACCCGTTTTTTAACCCTTTGTTTTCAAGTTTAAACTTTTTAAATTTTAGTTTAAAGTATTGAGGAACTACTATGGCCATTAATGGTAAAAAGATTAAACCTCAAGTGCAGAAGAAGTTACATTTTCGAAGTGCTGAAGATTTGGGTCCTAAATGACTTGATACAGCTTCAGATTTAATTTCTTCAGTGTCTAAACCACAAAGACTGCCTGTGGGAGCTGAAAAAAAAAATGTCTTCTACTCACCAAGTGAAGGCTGGCACTGGAATTACCCATTCTCTGGAGGAAGGTGTGTGTTCCCAAGAAGTGGATCCTGATTCTGGAAGCCTCTCGATTTTAACGGAGGGAACACGCAGGAAGACGACTCCATTGTTTGAAATGCATCAGGAAGAATTACAACCTGATGATATCGATTTCCTCCATGATTTTGCGCAAAAACAACGAGCTGCGGGGGGAGACCAGCGGCAACCCCCTGAGGAAGTCGGGGTGCCATCGCTGGGAGTCCAGACCCGCAGTGAAACCTCTAAAATGCCTTTTGTTGAGTTGCAGCAGGAGCTGCAGTTACCTGGTTCTGCCACTACGTTAGAGAAAGCAGGGTTGAATGAGATGGTTCAAATGAATGCTAGTATAAGTTCAGAATTTAATACAGTTAAAGCACGTGTGGAAGCATCTTGTGAAGATTTAAAAAAATTTCAGTCTGCTTTTTTGGAATGTAAACAGCAAGTGGTTTCTAACACAGAAAAAGTGTTGAAGGTTGAAAAATCAGTCATAGAATTGGGAGAACATGAGAAGGAGTTAGAGAGGAAAATAGACTACTTGGAGAATCAAAGTAGAAGATATAATGTGAAAATCGTTGGTTTGCCAGAAGGTATGGAAGGACAAGATTGTTTTTTTAAAGACTGGATCCCACAAGTATTAGGACAAGAATATTTTTCTGGAGGCTTGGTATTGGAAAGAGCTCATAGAGCTTTAAGAAGAATACCTTTACCTGGTCAACCACCGAGACCGATAATAATTCGATGTTTGAATTATCTGGACAGAGAAGCAATACTTCGACTAGCAGTGCAAAATGCGAGACTGACAAACTCCGTTATTGATTCAGAATAGTAGAATTTTATTTTTGTCCTGACTTGAGTCAAAAGGTAATTCAACATCAATGTTGATTTAACCCAGTTAAAGAAGCTTTGTGGCATAAAGGTTATAAGTCTAGTTTTCACTACCCGGCAGTGTTGAAGGTATTTTATGGAGATAATCAATTTCAGTTTTTTGAGAATGATCGTGAAGCAATGATTTTTGCTGATTCATTGCCAGACATAAGAGGACAAAGACGTAGTCCACCCTTGTCTCCTAAAGAAAAATCTGCTTGTTTTGGAAGCGGAAGAAATGGCAGAAATGGGAAAAACGGGAATGGAAAGAGTCCAACTTTTTCTGAAATGGGATCTCCAAGACTGGAATCTCTTGGACGAATAGAAGAATTTTCTTATTCTTTTTTTTGTTATTATGATATTTTGATGTTATTCATTGTTTGGCTGAGGAGGGAGAGATTTGCTCTAAGTTCTTTACTAGTCATCAGCCATTGGTGGGTGACCCACACCCAATTTTTGTTTAGGGATTACTACCTTTTGTTAGTTTTTTTTTGGGGGGGGGTTTATTTATTTTTTTATTTTCATTTTAGTTAGCTTTTAATTTGTGATTTTTTTTCTCCTACTGGAGGGCCTATATACGTTGATTTGAGTTTTCATATAAAGATATTATTGGTATTTAGTAACAATGTCAAAGTTGAGGTTTGCTACTTTTAATGTTCGGGGTTTAAACAGTTCGATCAAGCGTAAGCGAGTCTTGGCATATATTAAGAAAATGAAAATTGATGTTGCTTTTTTACAAGAAACACATTTGAATCTGAAGGAAGTATGAAATTAAAGAGGGACTGGGTTGGGCATGTATATTCTTCTTCATTCAATTCTTCATTCAATTCTAGTAGCAATTTTGATATATAAAAATTTATCTTGAATTACAATCAATGGAGGAAAGGGCAGGATGTATTCTTAAATTGAATTGTAAGATTTTTAGTGAATTCTGGACTTAATATTTATGCCCCAAATGTAGATGATGAAATATTTATTTCAGATGCATTTTTATATTTGGGTCAGGCTAATGATAATATTTTAGTTGGTGGTTATTTTAATTGTTTTTTGGAACCTTTACTGGATAAATCTCCGAAGCAAGTTAAGAAATCTAAGATGGCAGTTCAGGTTCAAGCGTTGATGAAAGATCTTAATTTAGTAGATATTTGGAGGCGTCTTAATCCGACAGAGAAAGATTTCTCCTTTTATTCATTTAGACATGAATTGTTTTCAAGGATTGACTTTTTTTTTAGTATTGGCACATTTACAAGGGAAGATACAACAAGCGGAATATAAAAGTAGGGTGATTTCAGATCATTCTTTGTTATATTTTACATATGCAACTTCTGAGAAAATTCAAGTGGACTATCGGAGGTTTAATACTATGTTGTTAAAAAATACGGAATTTATTGAATTTTTGAAAAGACAAATTAATTGTTTTTTTAAAAGAAAATTCTAATTCTGTTCAAAGTAAGTTTGTATTATGGGATGCTATGAAAGCTTATTTGAGAGGACAAATAATTAGTTATACTTCTAAAATGAAAAAGAATCGATTAAATCAGAGTCTTGACTTAGAGAAACAGATTGCTAAGTTAGAAAAGGAATTTCAGAAAGATGCTATTGAGGATCAGAAAATAGAATTATCTAGGTTGAAATTGGAATTAATACTTTGCAATCTTATCAATTTGAATGTGTGATTAACAGGACTAAACAACGGTATTACGAATAGGGAGAGAAAGCACATAAGGTATTGGCGTGGCAATTAAAGAAAGAACAGGTTTCGAGGACTAAATGCTGTTAGATGGAATTCTCTTATTACATAAACCTCGTGAGATTAATGATGAATTTTGTTCATTTTATAAAAAGTTATATACATCTCAAGAAAAACAAGAAATTGGATCGATTGATTTTTTTAAAATCACAGTTGAATTTACCGATATTAGAGGATGCAGATATACAGGAGTTAGAGGAACCATTTACTGATTCGGAAATTAAAATGGCTATGATGGAAATGCCGAACAGTAAATCGCCTGGTGATGATGGATTTTCGGATTAATTTTATAAAATCTTTTATGATGATTTCTCTACAGTGTTTAGGGATGTTTTACGTCAAGTTCGAGAACATTATGAATTACCTGAGTCTTGTTCTAGTGCTTTAATCACAGTAATTCCAAAGAAAGATAGAGATCCTTTGAAAGTATCTTCATATAGACCAATCTCATGGTTAAATGTAGATTATAAAATAATAGCTAAAATTTTAGCGAATAGATTGGTTAAATTTTTACCTCATTTGATTCATATGGATCAAACAGGTTTTATCAAGAATAGATATGCTTCAGATATTATTTTGCGCATGATTAGTTTGATTAATAGATTTTGACAATCAGACCACTCGATGGTGATATCTTCAGATGCAGAAAGAGCATTTGATAGAGTTGAGTGGAATTTTTTGTTTAAAATTCTGGAGAAATTTAAGTTTGGTCCTTTTTATTGGTTGGATTAAGTCTTTATATAGTAAACCGGTAGCTAGAGTATTGACAAATGGCTTGATTTCGGAACCTTTTAAATTGACTCGATCAACTCATCAAGGTTGTCCTTTATCACCAGCTTTGTTTGCGTTAGTGATTGAACCTTTAGCACAGCTGATAAGACAAAATACACAGATACAAGGTATGAAAGTTTTAGATGAGGAGCATAAAATTAATTTATTTGCTGATGACATATTGGTGTATTTAATAAACCCAGCTCAGTCACTTTTGCATTTGAAAGAATGTTTAATACAATATGGATGTCTTTCTGGATATAAAGTTAATTGGGAAAAAAGTGAAATATTACCGGTAAGTGAAGGAGATTATTCAGTTTATAAGAATATTATTAATTTGAAATGGACTGATTGAATTAAATATTTGGGTATAATTCTGAATGTTGATTATCAATCTTTATATAAATTACCCCATTAATAAAAAAAATTAAAACTGATTTGATTAAATGAAAAGATTTACCTATTAATTTATTGGGTAGGATAAATACAATTAAGATGAATATTTTTCCACGTATGCAATATTTGTTTCAATCTATTCTGTATTTACTTGATAATATTTTTTTTCGAGATTTGAATAAAATGGTTAGGGAATTTTTATGGAGAGGTAAATTTTCGAGAGTAGCTTTGAATAAATTAACTTGGAAATGTGAGTTAGGAGGATTACGTTTACCACATTTTCAAAATCATTATGAAGCAGCCCAACTTAAATTTATTAGTTCTTTGATAGATTTGGAATGGCCTCCTAGTTGGGCCAAAATTGAGATGGCAAATATTTCTGAATTTGAAATACATCAATTTTTGTTTAGATGGAATATAAATTTGTTACAGCAATATAATGTGCCTATACTAAAACATTTAATGAAGCTATGGATTAAGAAAAATAAAATGATAGGCTCTAGGGCTGAATTATCGGCTTTGACTCCGTTGTATAATAATCAACTTATTTCTTTTTCAATACATAATCAAAGTTTATTGCATTGGAGATTTAAGGGTGTGAAAAATTTAGGAGATTGTTTTAAAGAGGGTAAATTTTTATCTTTTAATCAGATGAGGGACAGTTTTGGTATTGATAAGAATTCTTTGTTTCTCTATTACCAAATTCAATCTTTGGTAAAACATACGTTTGGTAGAGATATGATTTTACCTGAAATGACTAAATTTGAGATTTTTCTTATGAAGGTACCAGAGAAAGGTTATATTTCATCTATGTATCAAATATTACAGGATGGTATGGATAAAAAGGGTTGGGATAGGTCTAAACGTAAATGGGAAGCGGACATTGGTTTAATTTTTTCCGAGGATGATTGGTTAGATATTTGTTATGATAGTATAACTAGATTGACAAATGCACGTTATGCAATGATTAACTATAATTTTTTTACATCAATTATACTTAACACCTGAAAAATTTAAAAAGTATGGTTTTCATGAATCAGATTTGTGTTTTAGATGTGGTAATTTTGTTGGAACTTTTTTTCATGCTGTTTGGTCATGTATACATATACAATCTGTTTGGAAGAAAATTCAATTGTTTTTAGAATACCTGTATAAGATTAAAATACTTTTAGATCCGACAGTATTTTTATTGGGTAGTTTGCAACCTTTGAAAAGTTTGGGATTAGATAAGTTTCAACTTGCTTTTGTATATTTAGCTTTATCTGTAGCGAAAAAAATATATTGCTAGTACATGGATTGATATTAATAGATGGCATAATGAGATGAAATATTGTTTAATAATGGAAAAAATTACATATGTTTCGCATGATAATTATAATTTATTTATTAATAGGTGGTTGTTATATTCAGAATATTTACATTTCAATTAAAATTGTATGCTTAATTTTTAAAAATATTTTTTCTTTTTTTTTTATTAATTTTTTTTATTTTTCACACCATAAATCACATTAGCCATGATATACACTATTTCTTTTTCACACATATACAGTGACTTTTTCTTCCCCCCCCTTTCCTCCCAAACCACCCCTCCACCCCCCCCTTTCCTCCCAAACCACCCCCCCACCCCCCCCCTCTCATCCATTTTAGGTATACAATCTAGGTTGCATTAAGCCAGTCAGACAATGTTGTCATTCAACAAAATTACACCAGAAATTCTACTGAGTCCATTCTTTTCTTTCCTTCTCCTTCCATCAACTTAGGTAATGTTTGTCCCCGGTAGGTTTTCGCTATTGTATTTAATGTAAGGCTCCTATACTTGTTCGAATATTTCAATATTATTTCTTAACCAATATGTTATTTTTTCTAATGGAATACATTTATTCATTTAAATTTGGTAGTTTCTTCCTTTTAATTTGGTTATGTATTCCATTAATATTTAAAGACATATAGTTCAGCGTAGCCCTTTTATATTTTGTTTATCTTCTCTTTCCGTTTTTCCATCATTACCTTTCCTCCTTTTTCATTTCTGTTTTCTTATTTTCAACTCTTTATAAGACAACATTCCTACAACATCTAACATTTTCTTTTTTTTCTTTCTTTATGGCTCTCCTTAGGAGAGTTGGTTGAAGAGGGGGGGTTCTTTTCTTTTTTTCTCTATAAAAAATAACATTCATGTTTAGGGTTAATTGTTGTATATGTTATGTACTAATTGTTTTTTTGAACGACATAAATAAAGTTTATATTTAAAAAAAAAAGAATGTGACCATATGGGATTAGGTCAGATTAGCAAAAAGATTGACATGCTCGTGTTCATCCAGAGGTTCGTTTCCATCCTGTGCAACCTGATGACAGTCTTTCAACAGTTTCCTGAAAAAGACAATTTTTTTTCTACAACTTTATTTATTCGTTCAACAAAGTTATTACATACAATAAGAAAAGTACATATTATGAACGATAAAAAAATTTCTTTATATATAAAAAAACGAACAAAAAAGAACCCCCCCCCTCCCCCTCTCAGCCTACTCTCTTTAGGAGAGCAAAAGAAAAAAAATTGAAATATATTTACTAAAATCTAATCAAGATAAATCTAAATGTAAATATTCTAAATATAAAGACCACTTATTAAAAAAAATTACGCATGTTTTACATGCGTAATTTTTTCCATTAAACTAAACAAGTTTTCATCTCATTATACCATCTATTAATATCAATTATATTAGCATTTTTCCATGTACTTGCTACACATTTTTTTTTCAACAGATAAAGCTAAATACACAGAAGCAATCTGAAATTTATCTAATCCTAAATCTTTCAAAGGCTTCAACTCACCTTCTGATATTATCGGATCCAGAGGTATTTTGCTCTTATACAAATGTTCCAAAAACAGTTGAATTACTTTCCAAAAAAATTGTATATGTACACATAACCAAACAGCATTAAAAAAATTCCAACCGAATTACCACACCTAAAACAAGAGTCTGATTCACTAAAACCATATATATTTTTTTTTAAACTTTTCAGGTGTAAATACAACTGATATAAAAAAAATTGTAATTAACCATTACATAGCGAACATTTATCAATCTAGTAATTCTTTTCTTTGGCTTGGCTTCGCGGACGAAGATTTATGGAGGGGGTAAAAAGTCCACGTCAGCTGCAGGCTCGTTTGTGGCTGACAAGTCCGATGCGGGACAGGCAGACACGACTGCAGCGGTTGCAGGGGAAAATTGGTTGGTTGGGGTTGGGTGTTGGGTTTTTCCTCCTTTGCCTTTTGTCAGTGAGGTGGGCTCTGCGGTCTTCTTCAAAGGAGGTTACTGCCCGCCAAACTGTGAGGCGCCAAGATGCACGGTTTGAGGCGTTATCAGCCCACTGGCGGTGGTCAATGTGGCAGGCACCAAGAGATTTCTTTAGGCAGTCCTTGTACCTTTTCTTTGGTGCACCTCTGTCACGGTGGCCAGTGGAGAGCTCGCCATATAACACGATCTTGGGAAGGCGATGGTCCTCCATTCTGGAGACGTGACCCATCCAGCGCAGCTGGATCTTCAGCAGCGTGGACTCGATGCTGTCGACCTCTGCCATCTCGAGTACTTCGACGTTAGGGATGTAAGCGCTCCAATGGATGTTGAGGATGGAGCGGAGACAACGCTGGTGGAAGCGTTCTAGGAGCCGTAGGTGGTGCCGGTAGAGGACCCATGATTCGGAGCCGAACAGGAGTGTGGGTATGACAACGGCTCTGTATACGCTTATCTTTGTGAGGTTTTTCAGTTGGTTGTTTTTCCAGACTCTTTTGTGTAGTCTTCCAAAGGCGCTATTTGCCTTGGCGAGTCTGTTGTCTATCTCATTGTCGATCCTTGCATCTGATGAAATGGTGCACCAATCTAGTAATACTATCATGACAAATATCTAACCAATCATCCTCAGAAAAAGTAGTTTCCCGTTTAATCTTAGATCTATTCCATCCCTTGTTTCCATACTTTCCTGTAATATTTGATACATCAATAAAATATATCCCTTCTTTGATGCAATCACAAGAAAAGATTAAAATTTAGTCAATTTAGGTAAAATCATATTTTTACCAAATATTTATTTTGCTAGAGATTGAAGTTGATAATAAACGAATAAAGAACTCTCATTAATACCAAAATCTTCCCTCATTTGATTAAATGATAAAAATTGACCTTCTTTAAAACAATCCTCCAAGTTTTTTATACCTTTAGATTTCCAATGTAATCTTTTTCATTCAAATGCATCTCCTGTAAAAAAGCAATATCAATCTTCATCTTTTTAATGTAAGCCAAAACTTGCTTACACTTGATCATATTATTTAATCCCTGAACATTAAAGGTAGCAAATTTCAAATTCAACATATCTAATACAATTGCTAGATACCAAAAATAGTCACAAAATTAATAATAAATAAAAAAAAGGAAAAGAAAAAAAATTATAGATAGAACCCTCAAATTAAAATATATAGGCCCTCCAAATAAAAATAATATTTGTTAATAAGAGAGAATAAAAAACAAAAAAAATTATCAAAAGGTAGTAACTCCCAAAAAAAAACTGGGTGTGGATTACCTACAAAGAAATTAGTGCAATCCCCATCTCCCCAGCCAGCTAGTCAGAAATATTAACATATTACAAAAAAAAAAATCAGCCTTGAGATTCCAGTCCAGATGGTGAACTCATTTCAAGAGTAGATGAACTCTTTCCATTCCCGTTCTTTCCATTTCTGCCATTTTGTCCATTTCCAAGTCTATCAGATTTTCTTTTAGGAGATAATGGTGAACTCTTTTTGTCCTCTGACATCTGGTAACGAATTAGCAAAAACCATTGCCTCATGCTCACTCTCAAAAAATTGAAACTGATCATTTCCATAAAACACTTCCAACACAGCAGGACATCAAAAAGCAAATTTATAACCTCTACGCCACAAAACATCTTCAACTGGACTAAATTCACGTCGGTGTTGGATGACACCCCGACTCAAATCAGGATAGAAGAAAACTCTATCACTCCGAATCATTACTGGAGCTTGCCTTTGTCTTGGATTTTGAACTACAAGTCGAAGAATTGTCTCTCTAGCTAAACAATTCAAACAACGAACTATCACAGCTCTTGGCTGCTGACCAGATAAAGGTGGTCTTCTTAAAGCTCTATGTGCTCTTTCCAATACCAGTCCGTCAGGAATCGACTCTTCCCCCAACATCTGGGGAATCCAATTTTTAAAAAATTTGATAGGATCTTGACCTTCTATACCCTCTGGCAAACCCACAATTTTCACACCACCTCTTCTGCTCTGATCCTCCAAACAGTCCATCCCTTTTATTAACTCTTTTTCCTGGGCTCTTAAATCTTTAACTGAATTTTCCACCTTTACTATTGTTTCTGTATTGGATTGCACCCGCTGCCCACATTCAGAAAGAGAAGCTTCAAATTTTTCAAAGGTTTCCCGGTTTTCTTATAACTTCTGCCCCAACCACATTTAAGTCTGAAATTATATCAGTATTCACCTGAACCACCCGGCTCAACCGACCAGCAACAACAGCAAAACAGGAAGCAATACCTTCAAACATCGTGTAGACAGGCTGAAGTCCAGCTCCCACTCCCCGTACAACAGCAGAGCAAGGCAAGTCCTCCCCTTGTTGCTCCCCAAAAGGCAGCATTCCAGTCGCTTTACCGCGAGTTAGGACACCCAACGACGTTCCCCCGACTTCCTCAGGGGGTCGACGCTGCCGTCCCCCCGCAGACCATTTTTTAATAAAATTACGGAGCTCTCCGTAATCAACAGCGCCACCCAAGCGCATAGTCGTTGCAGACTGCGTGTCTGCCGTCGGAATCCTCCTCCTCTGCGCTTCCGTCTCCTCCAACGGGAGAGTTCTTTGTAGCAAGCCTCCAGGCTTGTGCCCGACATCTCGGGAGCGCGCTCCTTCCTCTGCAGAACAGGTCAAACTAGCGCCATCTTGAGACTGGTGAGTAACTGTTACCTTTGCTTTTGTCCCCACAGGCAATAGTTGAAGCTTGGGAATAGCTGAAAACGGGTACGAGGCTGTTCCAAGTTGTTTAGGCCCCAATTCTTCTGCACTTCGAAACTATGTTCTTTTGTAACTGAGACTTAGTTTTTTTTTAACATTAGTAGCCATAATTGCTCACCAAAATATCAAACTAAAAATTTAAGTTTTAAAATTAAAAATAAAAGGTTATAACACGGGCATTTAAAAGTCTGACCGGAGAGAGCAGAGATTACACGTCTGATCTCTACGCCATCTTGCCATGCCCCCCGAAAAAGACATTTCAATAGAGGTGGAAGAAGAGTGACAGCTGTGGAACGAGCTGCAAGCCTCCCAATAAACAGATAGTTTCCCATAACCTGTATCTTCTACATTCCCTCCTTTTCTTCCAGTTTTCATAAGTGTGGATTGTGGGGGGTCACGTGATCTCTCCACCTGGAACCTGGTGGGAATGCAGAATGTGACCTCTCCATCTGGAACCTTGTTGGAAGTCACATCACTTGCCAATTAAGGTTGATCCCACCCACCCATTAGTGCACACCTGACCATTGGTCCCTTTACCACCTTGTGATTACCTGGGCCGCACCCTCCAGCTTACTGTACTACAAAGTCCACCAAATGCAGCAGCTCTTCCTCTTCAGCCCTGAGATGAACCCTGCTGTGGACAACACTGGAGGAGTCATTGGTGAGGTGTGCACTACATCGGGATCAGGACAGTTGTATACTGTCGTAGATAACATCTGAGCTGA